>NC_046367.1:38241948-38453278 GCF_011125445.2 Fundulus heteroclitus | reverse complement strand
ATACTAAGGTAAGTAGACAAGAATTATTGCTTTAATGCAGCGTTGTATGGAGCAACCAGCCTGTGGGTCTGTGTGGCGTTTAGCTTATTGATTTGCACCAACTTTTTAAAATTCTTAATGTACAATTTCTTTATATTTGCTTCAAAGGAATTTTTGCTCAAGTTTTCTTGATCAATAACTCTTTAAGGTCTGAAGATCTTTCAAAAAAATTTTTTTTTTGCACTTTAGGTTGTTTATCCAAATTTTCTGTTCAAATCCAGACAATTTTCAGATGAATATATATTTAGTTTTTTTTCCCTGTTAGGCTACTTAACTGTAACCTATTAACTATTCAGGCATAAAAAGCTCCTGAATTCAAGGGAGAGAAAGTATTGTGAATACTGAAGAATATAATTTTTCCCATTTTTCACTGAAGGTTCTGTCATTTTTTGTCTTCTCGTACCTAATTTTGCAAACTAAAACATTTTTAAGGACTCAAATAAGATGAAAACTAAATAAACATGTGAACGAAAGTAATTATGTTGAAAATAAGTGACTTTGTTTTATAAAAAGAAGAAAAACATGGAGCTAGATAATTTCAGTCGTGGAGAAAGTCACAAAGACATAATGTGGTAGAACGATTGGAAGTGAGTGTTTGCGTGCAGCGCGAGGTGGAAGCAGCCTTTATATATTTAAATTTGTAATTCAATTTAATCCAATGTATTAAACTGCCTACATTTCAAATCATACAACCGGAATCCACATGTAAAGTGCCATAAAAAAGTTTTTCCCCCACTTTTTTTGGGGGGTGCATATACATTGTATATGTATGTACAAATGTATACAATGTATATGCACATATATACGCGTAGGTACGTATGTATGTAGGCGCATAGATATATGTATATATTTAAGTATATAGATATGTTTTTATATATATATATATATATATATATATATATATATATATATATAGATAGACCACAAAGAATGTAAATAAGACATCATACGCCCATTCCTATTTCCTTTTTTGTATTTATAAATACAAAAAATAGCCTCGTGAGACATACAAATATACAAATACAAAATAGCCTCGTGAGACCATCCAGATCTCGCGAGCTTTCAAGGTTTCACTCGCAGATCAGTCTGGCTACTCTCCGTTAAAGAAAATTTGGAGCCGTTCACCAAACGAACGTCCAATCAGCGTTGGCTTTGAGGCGGGTTGAGGTGTGACGCAACGAGAAGATCGACAGTTCAGTCTAAAGAACATGGCGGCTTCATCCGATGAAACTAGCATTAGCGTGGCTATCGAGCAAGTTTTATTGGAATTACAGAGTATTTCTTTGCTGAGCTAACGAGCCTTTACCTGCAGCAGCAAGAGTAGCTTGGCTTGTGGTTGTGTTTTCGTCGTCGCTCGTAACAGAGCGACGACGAAGCATGTTGACGAGTACGTCATATGCTTCGTTGGTCTGATTGGTTTTTTTGGCTTGTCTATCACCAACATAGGCCAATCAGCTAACCAGTATTTTCGCCCCTTCCCAAAATTACTTCAAGGGAAAGTTTCCAGATGGATATGCGAAGCAAATCTATCTGGCGGCGTCAGGTTAGGAGGGGGGACCTAGAACTCGGAAGAGGGACTTTACATCCCATCTGGCCTGGGAACACCTTGGGGTCTCTGAGGATAAGCTCAATGATGTCATTGGGGAGATGGATGGATGGATGGATGGATGGATGGATGGATGGATGGATATCAATCTCAGTCATGATAAATACATGACCGCCAAATTTTTACATGAAGGAAGAAAAACCAAGAATATAGCTACGTGCACCTTTTGCTTTCTGGTTTGTTGATGTATTCAGTGCAGGTGTCTCCTTGTTCATCTCTGTCATCCATGTTCTCTCATGAAAAACTGCCCCATCTTTCTTCATAGATTCCTTAGGACCAGGCTTCAGGTTTGATAATAATAAAACTCCTCTACTCCTGCTTTCTTCCATCTTTTCAAGGTTGTTGGGTGGCTGCCTCTCCTCTTTTCACTAGGTGCTGTAAAATCTATTTGACAGCTCTGATTTATGACACAGCATAGGCACCGGGTGCCTGCGGGGAAAAGAGTGGACGTTTCAGTGTGTCTGGAAATGAGCGAATGTTCAGACGTGTGAGCGTGCTCGGCCCACAGAGGGCCACCGACGACGCTGTGCTCAATGTTCAGAGCGGAAAACTGAGCTCACTGGTAGGAGGCTCCTGAGAGCTCAGATGTTCATGAAAGAAACAGCTCAGTATTATGCTGGTGAAGATTCTCAGTCATCCAGGTCATGGTCATTCCAAAAAAAGGTAAAAAACAAAGCAACTGGACTTGTTTTCCGTAGTTGAAGACGTTTCGCTTCCTCTCCCGGAAGCTTTCTCAATTCAAAAAGTCTGGAGTAATGATGAGTAACAAGCTTTATACCATTCCAGACAAAGGCCTGTAATGGCTTAGATAACATGCAAATTCAACCGAAACAGGACCACCCCTTAGCTCAGTATTAGTTCTGTATCAGCATGAAGGCATCAACAACAGCAGAATATGTCCTTACACCAGAGACAAAGCCGAACTGGACAGGGAGCTCGACCAACAGCAGGATTATTGTTTAAAATGAGGTTGCAGCTACGGAATATTTCAGTAATTCTCTACCAATAATTTATTGATAGATGAAGCGATCAGAGAAACATTTGGATTGCCGTATATTTCGGAGTACAATTTTAAATGGTAATTCATATTGACCAACATGAGGCAATGCGTAAACATTACCATCTATAACCACAAGAGGGCTCTCTAGGCTCTTGAAAACTATACACTGCTCTTGTATCACTTAAAAATGTATTGCCACATTAACTTCTGAACGCATTCGTATGTTGTTTCGCTGGTTCAGTATGCATTCATGCAGCGGAGCGTTGTGTGGTGCAGCTCGAAGGGATGAACCCTGTTATTGGGCGATCCGTGAAGCTAATAACAGCTAGCGCTAGCTTACAGGTCTGCTGTCCAGGCGTTTTTATAACTTCACTGAAGCAAGTCAGCTTTATGTTGCTCTCAAACATCTGTGTTGTACTGTTATCTTAGCACGTAGCATCGTTACGCTCATGGTCTAATTTCAGAGTAATTTTGACAACTTGCAGGATAACTTTATGCGGAAGTATGCTGACGAGAACTTTCCTGGTTGGAGTTGGTGGCTTGTAATACGCATTTACCCCAATCAACCTCCCAGGTATGTTCCATATTAATTAGCCGGTTGTGGATGCAGTTGTGTAAGTAAATAAGTTGTCTTATCAGATTAAATGTCAGTTTTTAGTCTTGCGATTGTGTGAAATAAATTTCGAAATAAATACATATAGTCTGACATATATATGTTTTTTTCCTCTTTATGACACAATTTTTTACTGATGTGATTTATATTCCGGAGCGATGTATAGTCCGAAAAATACAGTAGTTGGGAAGGCCCCTTTCTTCAGATGTTGCCTTGACTTTCTGAAGTTAAAGCTAGGGGTGGGCGATTTATCCGGAATTTTCTCAAAGTTTCTTTTTGAATAGCTGTGCATGCCCAGAACCATCTTACCTGCCATTACGCTCTTCAAGGGGATCGCATGAAAAATATCTCCCAAATCCACTCTGATCTTATTTCTATCTACTGAGGTCTTCCTCTTCTTTTAAATATGTACGCAATTTGCTTCTTGCAACTCTCAGCCATGTTCAAAGTATATAGTGAGAGCAGCGGAGCCACAATGAACGGCTAACACCGAAGCTAACTGCTAAGCTAGCCTCTAAGCTAACCGGATGCATAAACACTAAGAGTGTGCATGTACAGCAAGCAAGCGGAAACTAACGAGGAACGTGAACGCACACGAGCATTACGTGAGCACACTAGAATGATTGGCATGTAGGACAACCAATAGATAAGGCGATTACCCCGGAACATGATGGACAGAGAAGGGTGAGAGCAGGAACAAAACTCTGATAAATCCCTGCTCTTCAGTGCAGAGTTTTTACAGACCTGCAGCTCCCACAGAGATACATCTTTAACCTCCTTTTTCTGAATACATAATGTAATAACTACTTTTCAGGACAGAAGGACGATTTTGCCCAGTATAACAAAAAGTGTTTCTGAACAGGATTACCAGCTATAGCTTTAACAGTTAATTATACCATCTGGTTAAGATACAGACTCATACCTAAATTTTAACAAACACTAACTAAATATGCATGCTGCCATCTAATAAACCAGGGTTGTATAATACCAAGTAAATATGAGTTAATCTAATATAATGAACTCACATTTACTGACTTGTTTTGTTCTTTTCCCTCATTGCAAAGCCCTTGCTATTTTTCTGAGCTTTAGCATCTCAAGCCACTGAAATATACACTCAGGGAGAGCATTGAAGGCAGTTAAAGACCCTTTAACTGGATGTGTTGTGGTATTCGAGACCCTTTTTGATCTCGATTACATTTTTACTCAGCATTTTCTTGGTCTCTCCACCGACTCAAGTTTTTCTTTTCTCAAGGTTAGTCAAGACCACAGCAGCAATAACCTTTTTTTCACTGTGACAATAAAGTTTATTCACTTTGAAAATGGCATTGCAGCTACCTATGCTCTCACGTGTCGAGGATGAGAAGAGGGATGGGAAAACAAGATGGAGAAACATTTTGCAGTATAAAGATATGCTTGTTTTTCTGCCAGCAGAATTGAAGAAGGAAAGCAAAGTGAGTCTTGGTCTTGACTTGATCGTGGTCTTGCTCTTGAGTCTGTTTAAGATTACCTGTTATTGACTACAAAACCACCAACTGGCCGAATGTTGTATTGGCATGTAGAAGCATGGTACTTGACATATAAAAACTTGTAATCAAGCAATCCATTGCTATTGCAGCACTTTATTATTATACAACAACAGTAACTCAATTTATTGTGCAACTCAAATAAAAATTATGCCAGACTTAAGGGTTTCCCTTTTGAACAGGACACAAAAAACTGGTTCATGCTTCCATTTTCAGAATTAGATTAATATAATGGTGTCTATAACGGCCTCAGTAAAAAGATTTATCAGGCTGCTGCAAATGATGCAAACACAGCTGCTTGGGTTCTGACCAAAAACCAGAGAAACAGATCACATTTCACCAGCCCTTAAATCACTGCAATGGCTTCCTGTTTGTAAAAGGACAGCATTTTAAATGTTGTTGCAGGTCTAAAAGGAGCTGAATAGTCTTGGATCTGTTCATGTATAAAATATGTAGATCCCTTTGGTCATCAGAGACCAGATCACTCAGCGTTTCCAGGACCAGAACTAAACAAGCGAGTATTTAGTTGCTCAGATGTGCAGAAACTCTTTGGCTCCATTTAAATAAAGCCTAAAACATAGTTAAATCATATTTCATCTGTTTATTTGATCTTTTAATTTGCATGGTAGCATGTTGCTTAATTTTAAGTAATTTACTTTACCTCTGTTCCTTCATTTTCCTGTTATGTACTTCTAATTTGTTTGTGTATTTGTAATGCTATCAAAATAAACCTGCCTTGCCTAAATGGCTGTCAACTTTAGGTAGGACACTGACTGCTAATAGTCTCACCACACATCCCTAATTGAAAAAAAACAAAAAACAAACAAAAGCAAAGAATACTGGCACTCTACAGTCACTGACTTCTTCCTCACCGACACTAGGAAACAGACTCTAACAGGAAGGGGAGTATTTTTAGAGACATTTTTTAGATTTAGATATTTTCCAAAACATCATATCTCAGTATCATACTATTACACATGGCTATAGAAAAAAACTTGCCTGCTGCACTTCCCTGCAGAGTTTACCTCTTTTTCCAGCTCAGCGTAGGACAAGGGACAAAACCCAGGGAGTTAACAAACAGCCAGGAGTTACACTACACAGTGATGTTGAGCAACATGCATGGAGGTCAGTCTCAGTGTGAGAGCTCTGGACCAAATCACACCAATCTCCTCTGTCCCTCTGTTCTCCTTCACTTCATGTCCATGGAGCCTCACACCTACCACAGTTTATCAAACTCAAGGCCTGGCGAAACGATCCTGAGGAGAGATGCCTGCATTTACTTTCAGCATGTTTGTGTGCACATATATGTGTGTGTGTGGGGTGGGGTGGGGTGTAGGTGGGGTTCTGAAGGTAAAATGCAGCAAAGCTGTGGATGGATCTGTGTAAAATTTTTGTGTGGGGCTGCAACTTGAGCTGGATTTCGCACCCCGTGGCCTTTCTGCTGTCAAACAGATGAGGTGGAATTGATGGACAGTTGGGGCAGGGCATGGAGGGAGGCCTCAGCCGGATGAAAAAGGTTGTGACAGACGACAGAGAGGTGAATGGAAAGAGGACGGAGTGATGATTTAGCTGCCTCTCTGCAGAGCAGGCCGAGCCTCGTGAAGTGTGCACGGTAAAGGCAAAACATCCCCATCTTCGTAATAATTTGCTGTTACACCAATAAAGTTAGTCTGAAATCTCTGCAGAGAGATGAAATGTGTCACTGTCAGCTAAACAAACCTCGGTGGTTTGAGTGGTCCCACTACAGCGCGGGGTTTTTCTCCCCCCCCTTCCACAGTCTGTCACAGTCTTAGCAGCATGCTAATCAAAGCTAATTACATTGAGACAGGCAGACACAACTCATTTCATATTATGACAGAGCGGCGCTGTGTTTGCAGTACTCAGCCAGGCCCTGCTTCTAATCAACTGCTCTTTTACTGATATAATATAAATTAACAGGACTATGTTTTCTATCTGGCTTCTTCTGCTGTGGATGTCGTATGTTAATCAGTTTGCCGGAGCTTTTTTCCAAGGCTGGCTAATCTAGTTTTCTATCTAAAAAAAACCAACAACAACAAAAAAAGGCATTTAGAAGAACGAGTCTGTAATTTATACATTGCTGGTAAAGATACAGGAACGAGTGAACAATGAAACTAAGAAATAGCAAGAAATAAAATGGTCCTCCTCACAGCGATGGGTCTGAGGCGCCAGGCGGTGCAGATCCCCCTCCCACACTATTCGAGTTGCGAGAGCTCGTTTTAGAGATTTTGCTGGCGTGGCAGAAAAGGCCTCTGTTCCCCATTTTCCATCTTTCATATACGGCCCATTGGAAAGCATCGTCTCCGAGTGTCATGCTTTGGCACATTTATGAGAGATGCACCGGCGATATGCTTAAGTTCAGTCTTTTGAAAGTCACTCTGCACTGTATGTTAATTCTCTGGGAGCTGAATCACAATCCTTCACATAGAAACTTCATCGTTCAGGATACACCCCCAGACTGAAGTTCAGCAGTAACAACAGAGAAATATGTTAATAACGTGTGTGTACAATATAGATAAAAATGATTAATAAGTAAATAGAAATGACAACACTTATGTAAGGGGGAAATAAATCGAACTATTTCAGCTGGGCAGTGTAAAGGTTAAACCCTACTGGATTGATTCATTCTGACTTGCCTTCAAGTTCAATTTAAGATTAAAAAAAAGTTATATTTGTGTTCATCAGACTACACTAAAAATGATATTATATTTACCTTGTTTCTTGTTAAATACACTATGCGACTGGTAAAATAAAGGGTTTTTAATGTCATTATGTACAACTGAGCTAGAAACATTCAGCAAATTAGGTTTTATTATTTATATATAAATAGTTGTTTTTTTCAACCACAAGTCATTAAACTACAGAGCGATGAGACTGGCTTCAGATTCAGCAGGTTGATAATTTCTATTTTAGACATTTTTCAGCATCTGGAGAAACTTGAACCAGTAAAAATCTGTCATTTCCGCAATTGCTCTTAATACGTTTGGCTAAAATGATAAAGGAGCAACTAAGGTCTCTAAATATAAATATAATATTGTCATGCCATTCGGTTGAAAACAATGTGTTTCTTAAACAAACAAACAAAAAAAAAAAAATTTTTTTTTCACAAATATCAACTTCCCAAAGAACTTAGATCCATTCACATTTATAATTTTTTTTATTATTAAAACCTAATAATAGAAATAAAATGGTGGTTCTTTACAAATGACAACACATTTTTTAATAGATATTTAAAAAGATATATGTATAAGTTGGCTTTTTTTCCCAAACGGTCTCATTTGTGGCTCTAAACGATTTATTCAGCTGGACAAAATGTTCAGAGTTTTCGTCTGTAAACAGAAGCGGTGTCATTGGAAAGCAGAAGTTCTCCTCTAAAGAACCAGGGGTCTGTCATTCTGATTGGACTACAATAGAGTTCTGAAGCTTCAAACAAGTTTTTATTTAATTTATTTCCAAAGCAATGTCTGGTTTGTGTTTAGCCCCAATTTTGGTTCATATCTCATTAACTACAAGTGATAGAACGCCGAGTCTGTTTAGTACGAGAACAGAGAACTGATTCCTCACTGACCGGCTTGGTTCTGAGATTGTTTATACATTTGACAGCTTTTTTTAATCTTGACCCTTTAAGCCAACAGTTTTTAATGAGGTGTTTTATTGAATAGTGTGTTTTTATTGAATCACTGCTTTTTTTGTAAGGAATAGTTTTATTTATTTCTGCATTTATCTATGTGAACTTACAGGTGAATGTAATCTGTGTCGGTGCAGCAAAGCCCGTTTGTCCAAAGCCCATTTCTCCCAAGGGAGACAAATAAAGACACTTTGCTTCATTTTCGTGTTAAATGCTACAAAAGCAGCAAGTACGCTTCTTTTGCACACACCACTTTCCACCCATTTTGGTTAAAAAAAATAATGACAGAGTGGAGTGTTTCATAAAGCTAAAGTCAGATCTAAGTAATCTGAGAAGTCGTCAAGTACAGATCTTTCTTAAAGATATGTGCTAAACCCTAAAACTGAAAGCGGGCATGTTTAAAGATGATTGTACACTATGACACGGAATAAGGGCCACGGTTTCAGCCTGAGGGTCTCACAGCGTTGCTGTCATGAAACACGGATTAGAGGGATGTCTGAACAGAGAAGAGCCACCGTTCACGTCACTGGGAACACCTCAGCTTTTCCCCCGACGGGTACCGATTCCTCAGATGACAAAATTAAAAGAATGCAGGGGAGGGGGAAAAAAAATCCCAGGTTTTTATTAAAAGAACCACGTTTTTACTCAGAAGTTAGTAGTTATTGCTGACTGCTTGGAACAGAATAATCCGTGATGCACAAACAGGTTTGGTGGCAAAATGTGGAGATCGTCTCCAAAAACTCTAAATAGTCTTGATTAAAAAGATCACTGTGCCAATGACAATCAAAAACCATTTTAATAGGAGGCTAAGATTAAGGCAGGCTGAAGACGTTGAGCGGACCAACACCGGGCCGAACTCCTCCTGCCTCGTCATCGCTTCTAAGTCTAAGTTTCCTTCAGGCTTAGGGGGTAAAAAAAAAAAAAAATGAGGCGGGAAAACAGAGCTGGGTAATACTGATAGACATATTCACTCTGAGCCAGCACACCTGGAGTTTTTAAATCAAAGGATAAAAAAAAAAATGCCCCTTCAGCAGAGGCGGATTTAGCTGGATGAATGGACCTGACGGCAGAGGTGCGGCGGCGGTACGGGGGGGGGGCTGCTGGATGTCAAAGCAAGTGGCTGAGACACGGCTATTACTGCCGGTGAGCTGTGGCCACCTGAGTAATTACCAGCTTCTCTGTTTGGTTAATCCCCCAGAGCAGAGCAGCAAACTCAGGAGAGAAAAGCTCAGAGCTCTGAGGGGCTCTCGTCATTCAACTTCAATTATGATGAGCCACGAGCCGCCTCGCTCACAGGGAGACGGAGGGGAAGGATGGGAGGAGGAAGACAAAGAAAACAGATCTCTGGAGTCTCTTTGGGCAAAAAAAAAAAGGAGATGATGTTGATATTTTAGTGTTAACGGTAGAAATTAAACCCAACTATTGCCTTTATAACATTTATAAAAATTCCAGATTGACCTAAGAAATACAGTCATGTAAAAGCAAAAAATCAGGACATCCCAAGAAACGCTCAGTTCTTTAATAAATACGTTTCACACACTGATAGATTTTCTACAGAGAGTGGTTTAATTGGACTGTTTTACTCATTTAATATCAGATAAAAAATGTGTTTTCTAGCTGGGGAAAAAGTTAGGAGCGTCTGCCCCCTTTGACTGTAACATCGTCATAAACGCTTCTCGTAACCGTCTAGCTTTATTATTACATTTTCCTGAAAATGTTTTGTTAGAAACACATTCTGTGGTAGAAGGACAAAGATTTTTTTAATGGCTGTATCTCTAGTGCTTTGCAAAAGTTTAAAACCAAACCAGCTGTCTTGGCATTTTGCTGACAGATTCTCTTGTAATCCTAAAGCTTCTTCAGACTGTTTCTTTTTTTAGGTCTTTCAATGTTTTCTTTGAATTCTGTTTGCTTTTAGTTCAGTTCTTGTACCTGCTGCAGATTTTGTGTTGTGATCTTGTGAAAACTAAAAAAAGTCAATGACAAATCAGGATATATCAGCCTTAAAACAAATTCTAACAAATGCAGTAAAGACCTGACAGGAGCTGAGAGATTCATCATACTTCAGGGTTTTATCTACTGTGATGCTAAATAAGGAATTTATTATATTTGTAGAGTCTTTTTCTAGTCCTACCATTCAGTTGAATGGCTTTAAATTAACACAAGCATTCATAGAACCATATGCAGATCGGTAGTAAACCTGGGGTTAGCTGCCTTGCCCAGGGACACATCAACAAATGACAGAAGCTGGAATCGAACCTAAAACTTTTTTTAATCTACCAATGTGTCCCTTCTGACTGGAAGAGATATCAGGGTGTTGGTTCTGCTGGAGGTTTTCCTCCCTGTTAAAGGGGAGTTTTCCTCTCCACTGTCGCTTCATGCATGCTCAGTATGAGGGATTGCTGCAAAGCCATCAACAATGCAGACGTCTGTCCACTGTGGCTCTACGCTTCTTCAGGAGGAGTGAATGCTGCTTGGAGAGACTTGATGCAACCTGCTGGGTTTCCTCAGAGAGGAAACTTTTTGACTAATCTGTATAATCTGACCCAATCTGTCTGGATGATTTGATTGAATTAGACTTTGTAAAGTGCTGTACTGACGCAATATAAATACAATAAAATTGAATTGAATTGGAGCAGCCCAGTCAGGGTCCTGATCTCTGTGTGAATGATGATCTGCGATCATAAGATAAAGATTAGGGTGATGGTGAGGAGGCCTTCCAACCTCAGACTGGGAGCTCATCAGCCAATATAAAATGGTCAACAGCTGTGGAAACCTGCAAAAAGCTGGTCAGCAACTACAGGAGGGGTTGAACACCTTTAAGATTTACACATTTTTTTAATAAAATGGTAATAAAAGTAGATAAATTTGTACTTAAAAAAACCTGATACTCCCTTTATATATTTTTATTAAATTGAACATTGGTCTCATTTCCACTCAGAATCAAACTTGGTGGAAGGATGATGATTTTAAATGTAAATCTGCCAGGAATATGAATAACTTAAAGTTTAATTATATGAACCCTCTCACTGTGAGTCTTACAAATTAATATTACTGTATATTAAAGGCTGTTGATCTTACAGCCAGGAGATCATCACGGCCACGGTTTGCACTTCAGAGTCGCGCTCTTATCAAGTGACAAAAACAAAACGTCCGCTATTAGGTTGTTCCAAATTCATGAAAATTTAGAAAAGGGAATTTTGGGTAAATTAAAGTCCCGTCACATCACGTCGTCCTGTGGACCCCCGTTTTGTAGAGTCCGTGTTTTGGGGAGAGATTTCCAGTCAACTGATTGCCGAATCTCTTTAAAAAAAATTTAAATAGCAGATATTTAATGAAAGATGCATTTAATTGATTAAATATTTGAAATAAAGAAGTTAAACCTTTTTTTCCTTCAACAAAAATTGCTTTTTTTTCTCTATACTTATCCAAACTTGGAAAATGCCAGAATCAGATGAAAAACTTGTCTTGTTTAAAAAGTGATCTTTGCCGTAAACATAAAAGCACAGCGACCAGCGCACACGAAACACAACCGGAAGAACTGAAACATCCTGGACTCTCGTCTCGCATCACGACACCAAGCAGTAAGTCATGAAGAAACGACCTGGGACTGTTTGTCTAAAAGGCGCACGCACTTGTTTGCGTCTCGGCATCGGAAAAGGCGACAGAACCTCGACTCTCTGGGTTACCTTTGCGTTCGGAGCGCTTCTTCCGCCTCCTCTTAAACTTGCGTCGGATCAGGCAGTAATAGGAGCCCAGGCTCTGCGCGTCGTTGGCGAAGAGGGCCATGCTGTCCAGCTCAAAATATTCTCTAAAATCAACTGAACCGCTACAAAAACAACGAGGCAAAACTTCAGCTGGAATCAGGCCACCAGTCCTGCGCCCCTGACAGCCAACGCTGCCACTCTGCCCCGCTGACTAAAGTCACGCAACAGACACGCTCAAACTCCACAACACCTGCAGCGTTTCTTTGTTTCTACCCTCATATCCAAACTGTCTCTCCATCCCTCGCTCTCTCTCCTCCTCCTCCTCCGGCTGCTTCTCTCCTCTGTTGACTCCATGTCTGCCCTATCAGGAGCCAGAGACGGGAGGCGATGGAGTAGAGTGGGACTGGGAAGGAGGAGACTGGCTGAGAGGAGAGACTCGACGTTCGGATTGTTAGGAATTAACACATGTTGGAGCAGCAGCTTAAATCCTCTGATTACTGCAAAAATAACACATTTCTTTTTTTTTTCAGGTCATTTTCACACAGCTGCAACAAATAGCCCTCCTTTAAAACTCCTTCTGCTACATAAACATGTTTTTTTTTTATTAATTAGTGAGCAGGACTCCAACAGACAAACGTAACTTATCAATGCAAACACACTCAAACTTGGTCAGAAGATAAAATAATCTGCTTTGCAGAATTTAATTTCTTTTTCCATTAACCAAGAGTTGTGAAATGTGCACTTATGCCCCCAAAAACGGCCCTTGCAAAGAAATACTGTGCTGCCATCTAGTGGTGACAAGCTACAGTTGCGTTTTTAAACCTTTTGCAGAAAACTTTAAACCAAACTGGGTTTTTCGCATGTCGAAATTCACAACAATGGGGTCCTAAATAACATTTATGTCGGGTTATAAAAGTGTTCAGTACAGAATAAGAAAAAGGAGTGGAAAACGAAAGGATAAGGGGGAAAAAAATTAAGACTGACCTTTGACTCTGCAGAAAGTCTGGCACTGGAAAAACCTGTTGGAGACAAAGAGAAAAAGATATTTTCCAGGTAACTACGCAGCAGGATTTTTGGCTGATCGAGACGTCTTCGTAATGTTTCTGGAACACAAAGTTATCACAGTTTCACAGATGTGCTGGAGCAGAAAAAGACACAAAGGGACATACAGGACCCAGAAATAAAGATAAATAACCAGCAGAAAAAATATCTGACACTGAATTTCCTTTGTGAGTCACAGTTATTGGCACCTGTGCCTCAGAACAACAGGAAATGTAACTGAGAGATTTTAAATTGATTTTTTAGATTTTTTGAGCCAATCTGAATATCTACAATCTCTTTCCTCCATGACTAACTGTTACCAAGATGTACAAATATACCAGCAGGCAGGCCCATGGCTCCCATCTACTCTTCAAAATCAGTAAGACAAAAGAACATAAAAGTGCATTGATCTCTGAAAACCGTAAGACAGGGGGACAGAGTCTCTTTAACAACTATTAGACACTTTCTAAAGTGAAAAGATTCACACATTAGTTCGATCCAACTGCTGCCTATGAGGTTTCTAGTCAAATTGTGTTTTATTGTTTTCTTAAACACTGCATGAAGTTGTGCCGGCCTTTATTAATCGTCTTCATTGACCATCGAAAGGTCGTTTGAAAAGCTGCTTCTCTCGGTCTCAACCAAGTGTTTGACGCTTAAAGGGGACCGGACCTTTTCAGAGTCAAGGCCCCCAAATTATTGTACAAACTTGTCCTCCGTATAGGCACTGCCCCAAAAGTTGACTGTTTCAAAAGTCGTTTTTAGAGGCCTTCTCTGCTCTTCCTCATGTAAATTAATTTGATTTTGATTTAAAATATTTGTTTTTCTTTTATCTTCTTTATCCTGTGATCGTGTGAAGCTCTTCTGGGGGAAACTATTGTTCTTCCGATATAAACAAAGTGGATTAAGCTACATGAGAGGCGATTTTTCTGTTCACACTGCAAAAAGGGGATAAAAACGAAGTAAAATATTTTTGACATTAGTGTATTTGTCCTTGATTTGAGGTGGTAATTAATCTTATCTGCCAATGTAACAGGTATTTTCACCCCTATAATAAGATAATTGGATTTACTGCACTTGAAATAAGATGATGGAGATGAGTTGTTCCTATTTTAAGAGCAAAAATCTTATTCCATTGGCAGATAAGATTATTTACCTGCTCAAATCAAGGACAAATACACCCATTTCAAGAAAACTTTACTTACTTTATGTTTCCCTTTTGCAGTGCAGCCGTCACAAAAATAAACATGAGAAGCTTGTTAAACTCTACTGGACTTTTAACTGGAACTGTGCGCTTTGGTCAGATGAAAACAAAATTCAGCTTTCAAAAACAAACTCCAGGTATTTTAGGTAGGAATGTGTGCAAAAGCCTCCTTTCCCACTGTTAGGCACGGTGGCAGGTGTGTAATGATGCGGGCCGGTTCCTCGACACCTCCATAGGAGCACAGAGACATTTATAAATAGAAATTTGGTGCCCTCTACTTTTTTAAAGTAAAAAAGGGAGCCTTTTAGCTGAATAATAACCCAAATCATGGGCAAATCTGCAGCGTCATGGCTCACAAGGCATTAAATCGACCTTCATCCATGGCCATCTCAGTCCCCGGCCTTAAATCCATTAGAAAAGCTGCGGGGTGAGCTGAAGAGAGGAGCCAGTCTACAGCAGCGGGGGCCAAAGCTGCTGCCCTGTTTCCACAGACCTGAATGAAAATAAAGGGTGACCAGCAGGACTCAGCAGAGCTCTGTGACGTGTTGAGGAGCTGAGTCAGCTGTCAGAATCAGCTTTGTAGGAGCAACAACAGATTTAAATCCTGTGGGGGGGCCATGAGGCCAGGATCCGGGCACCTGCGGTCCACAGAGAGTGTAATAAGAGCGACTGTCAGAAGACAGCACCAAGAGTAACGTCGCGCCGCTCGTTTTGTTACATATTTCCTAATCTGGATTTGTTGCATCCCGATGATTAAATGGACAAAAAGCAGAAACTGAAAGTCCAAAGCAGCAGAAACAACCGAATCTACGGGCCAACGTGAGCGCTAAGACGCCTTTAAAGCTCCGCCGTCTTTTCTCCCAGATACGGCGGCCCCCTTGACAGGGATGATAGCGCAGGAATGCGGAGCGAGAAGGGGGAGAAATAACAGACATTAAAGCCCAACGACTACAAAGAAAAGAGAGGCGAGGGATATTGAGGAAAAAACCCTCGAGTGAGAGCATAAGATAAAGAAAACGAGGCAAAAGCTCGGCAGAGACGTGCGAATGAAGACAGGGAGGCGGAATGAGGTGAACAGGAGGAGTTCAGGCTTCCCCCCCCCCACAAGCTACTGATGAGACAAGAGACCAAAAGCTGCAGCGTCTCTTTAGCTTCAGCCGCTTCATGTTGAATATCCTTAAAGTTCTCGTTAAAGGTTAAGTGAATGAGAGGAGGGTTGGCAGAAAAAATGGAAGAAACCGCCTGAGAAGAATGAAAACAGGAGCCGGTCAACAGAGTCAGGCTTTGTGGGGCAGAGAATCCGAACGATGGAGGTAAATATCCTCCAGACGCAGATTCATTCATGCTTGTGTGAGCAGGCCAAGCATAACTTCAGCTGGCCAGGTTTCATCAGCACCGGCCTGGCTGGCTCACAGCCGGTCTGAGCGCGCGCCGCTTTATTTTCTCAAATCAAGACCATAACATCCATTTCCCACTCAGAATTTGAATTTATAGACCGCGCGGACTCAGCGAGCCAGCAACAATAAAGTCAAAGGAGCGTGTGAGATTGTAAAAGTGGTGGAAAATAAACCCACACGGTCTGTCTGGGCTTTTCAAGCACCGATGGAGAGAAGCGCCGGCTGACCTCCTGGTGGCCTTTGCTGTGGTTTCACCGCGAAACAAGATCCTTGACAAAAAACAAAAAAAAACACCCTAACCTCTTGGACTGTTTTAAAAGAGACTAAATCCAGGCAACTGTGGTCAGCCTGTAGACTGTTCAACTAAAAGGCACGAAGATCTAAGAATAAACCAGGTGGGAACAGCCTTTCTCACCCTCCAACTGCTTCTAGACACGTTCATGTGAATTCAAAATCTATTTCCAAGGAGGAAATATGACTTTATTACAAGCTCACATGTCTATTTTACTTCAGCTGCAATTAACTTATCCTGAAATCTCCCAAAGCAGATTAGAGACTAATTTACAGTAGCACTGGCAAAGATGTGGAGAAAGGTGTTAAATAAATCCATCTTTTATTAAAGCAAAACTATGGGCACCTCAAACACAGCAGCAGCAGCAGCATCATTTAATTTAGTATACCTTCATATAATAATTACCTTCACTGCTATGCGGATGACACCCAGCTCTACGTCTCAACCAAACTTAACTCCACACTCCTACAACCGTCCCTCACCGGTTCACCTCAAGCTTCCTTAAATTAAATTCCAACAAAACAGAACTTCTTTTAACATCGACATTAAACAAACTCCAGAACTTTTTTTTTTTCTATCGATAACTCCTCTATCTTTCCCGTCCTTTCCTTCGCCTCCCACGTCAACATCCTCACTCGGCTTATTTCCATCTCCGTAACATAAATCCTCTCCGTCCTTCTCACTCCGCTGCTCTTCTTGTTCACTCCCATCTAGATTATTGTAACTCTCTTCTTTTCGGTCTTCCACATAAAACACTTCATAAATTACAACAGGTCCAAAGCTGCCTGTGTTGTCACACCAACCCCGTCAGTCCATCACAGCACACCTGCTCTGCAGTCGCTTCGTTGGCTCCCAATCACACATCGTATCGACTACGACGTGTGATTGAGTACGATAAGTACTTCATGCTTGCCTTCAAAGCTATCCATAAGCTCGCACCTCCATATCTTCCTGATCTCTTCACATTTCTACACCTGTCCGCGCCCTCAGATCCTTTTCCATCTGTTTAAATTAGCTTACTCTCTCTGATCTCTACTGCATTGTCAAATTTAAACTGTATTTTCAATTGTATTGTTTTTTTTATTGACACGTCTGTTTTAATGTAAGGTGACCTTGAGTGTCAAGACAGGGCCATTTGAATAAAATGTATTATTATTATTACTATCCATTTTCATTTTCTAACACGGCCATCCCTATTGGGGTTGTGAGGGCCGCCTATCTTCAGCTGTCCATGGGCAAGAGGCGGGGTTCACCCTGGACAGGTTGTCAGTCTGTCACAGGGCAACACAGAGACAAACAACCAATCATGCACACACTCACACCTAAGGACAATTTAGAGAATTAACCTAACAGTCATGTTTTTGGACGGTGGGAGGAAGCCGGAGTACCCAGAGAGAACCCATGCATGCACAGGGAGAACATGCAAACTCCATGCAGAAAGACTCTGGGTTGGATTTGAACCCAGGACCTTCTTGCTGCAAGGCAACAATGCTACCCACTGTGACACTGTGCAGCTCTTTATTATTATTATTATTATTATTATTATTATTATTCATCTATTCTCTTTCTGGACGTCTTCTTAACTTTGCGTCTCTCTGGGGAATAAGTTTGAGAAGACATGGAAAGACATTTATTTTAGTGGGGTCTAAAGACACTCTTCAAAATGGGAAAGACAAGAGAAAATGCCACTGAAGGATGACATCTTGATCAGTGACCAGATACGCGAAACGTGTCCATATCCACTGCCAGAACATGGATTTAAATAACTGCAGAACTGTGACTATTAAATCTGCACAAACACTCAGGTTTGTCTTCGTACAGGACGGTAAGGGAGAAGAAAATTTCTCTGTTACAGAAAGAGTACTGGTGTCAAATTTCAAACAAAAGCAAACATGTGAATTGGTACTTTAACTGAAACTGAGTGCTTTGGACACAATGGAGCACAAAACAATTCCCCATTCCCCCTGATCCCACTGTTAAGTATGGAGAAGGACCCGGCATGCTGTGGGTAGAAACAGAAACCTGGTCAAATCTGCTATTTTAAATCTCAGTACATCTTTTCTGGTTGACTAAGCTAATAATAGCCAAAAAATAAAAATAAAAAAATCAATCTTCTGCAATGATCATCTCAGGTCCTAGAAATGAATCGTGCTTGAAAACTCAAGCCAGAGCATCAGAGAGGACCAGGACTCTGGGTGATCTAGAGAGATTGTGCAGAGAGTCAAATCTCTGTGTGCTCCAAGCTTGCAAAATGCTGTTGTGTAAAGGAAAGGATTTAGTTTTGTGCTAATATTTCTAAACATGAGATTTTTTTTCCAGTGAATAAATAAAAGAGTCATTTTTTATGCATCTTCTAATTAGTGTTGAGGGTGCTGTAGCAGAAACAGGTTTGGGATGCAATAAATACTAAAAAGCAATGGAAGTAGCTCAGGTGACCCTATAGTTACTACTCTGTAATACAAACCACACAAAAAAAGACAAACTGGCAGCAATATCACAGCTATTAAGCTAACAAGCTGATGAAAAAAAAAACTAATTAAGAACCCGGAGAGGAACAGAAAAGAGAAACCTCGGCTTTTAGACTCTACTGAGCTTCTGAAATGCATTTTGTCGCTACCTTACATAAACTCTCTAAGTTCTTGCAGTTATGTTGAAAGAAAGAGGAAAAAACGAGTAAAAAAAAAAGCTAACCGACAGATATGCACGCGTCCTGCAGCGCCTCAGGATCCGAGTACGAAGGCAGAGAAGAGTGGAGTCTTATTGCCTTGTGAGGAAGTCGGCAGCCATCGCTGAAGCTCATCTTCTGCTCAGAGCTCGGTGGGAGAGATTAGCAGACAGAAGGGGTGAGCCTTTTGTAGCTGCGGACCTCCTCTCAGATGCCTGAATGCCTGTGGAGCACCACAGGCCAGAGAGGAGAAAGAACCTGATACCGTATTGGACCAGAATTATGTCTGAGAGGCCGAGCATGTTAAAAACGGGGTGGGTTATGAAAGGAAAAGAGAAAAACCAGTCAACTGATAAGAGTGCGTGACTGTAAACCATGACTCGCGGTATTGAGCCAAAAATTAGGCCAGTGGTTTAATAACGACTGGCCACACACACCATCAGGCCCTCCCCCTCCCTCTGACCTAACTCTTGGTGCATTACCAAAACAAATGTATTTCCTTTAAATTAAAACTCCAAACTAATGGGTTTATTTTGTCTTCCTGCTGCAACATATGCCTTAGATTGGTTAAATGCTCCTAAATCAATGTTGTCAAATGAGATCGGTCAAAAACGAGACAAAGCAGGATGTGTGCGAGCAGAACTGCTTTTGTTCCTCAGAGAGACGCTGGATGGCTGTGTCCACTTTCTTTGTCCCCAGAAACTCCTCTCTGCATGGCAATGTTTTTGTTTTACTCTGATTTGTCCACCAGAGGGCGCCACTGCAACAGGAATAATTATACTGGCGCTAGAGCGCAGTCATACAAGATCTTAGTGGTGAGTCTAAAAATGGACCATATATTCTTATTTAAAAAATTAAAAAAAAAAAAGTGAAAATATGTATCGTTTGCTCACTATCTTACAAAATTCATATTTGTTTCTTAAACAAACGTATAAATCGCTTTAATTCACAGAAATTACCCAATCTCCAGCAAGACTTTTCTGGTTGAATAAAGGTTTAAGAAAAAAAAAAAAAAATAAAATAAAAATTACCAAAGAAGAGAACTGTATGTTTAATAGCGATGCACCAATCAATTGGCCAGGGATAGAAATCCACAAACTTTCCCATATTGAATCTGATCAGTGATCAAGATTAATTGATCATTAACACCAAGAACTCCCATTTTTCTTTCTATGAAGCCCACAATATTCACTATGATGCACGTTTTATGAGTTCATTAACGATTAAATAAAGAATAGGGACTTGCGCTTTGTTGCATAAATGGGGGATAATAATGTAACCCTTTAATATTTAGTTTAAAAGGACCTACAGCATATTTTTCTCCTTTTTTTGCCCCTAAAGCAAACTGATTTGTTAAAATATGGAAGAAGCAAACCATAACCCTCAGAAATCCAGAAACTGGACCTGGCCAGGAAAAAACAGAATGGTGCATCTCTTGAGCTCATTTAACCTGGAATATACTGGTATTAATCATGAAAAGGTTTAATAGTATGTTTATTTAAACCGGCAGCACACAAGTAAAAGTGATATATCTGCTTAATGCAGATACATCACTTTAAATCTCTCCTGCATCCAATCAGGACCGCTCCTCCTGACCGTGCTATATTCTACTTTGGCACATCTCCTAATCTAATTTTCTTCTGCCTAAAACACTGCTGCTATCATTGTCTTTACGTTAAGTATTTATTGTGTTTAGTTTTGTTTTGAAGCCTCAACATCTTCCTTCATGGCGCTGCTAATTCGGCCTCTTGGAAGTTTCTTACTTGTGAAGTTTTGGTCGTTTTATGTCTGTTTTTTTTTTTTTTTTATACAAAATGAAGCTCCCTCTTACAACACGTTTCCTACCAACGTTCACCGGTTTATTTTGTACCTGCAATGACAACCAGAGGTGGATATTCTGCTCGGATAAATGTTATCCATCAGCAGGAGGACCCTCAGAGGTCTGTTTGCTCTGATTTGGCTTGATTGGGGGTCATACGCTGAGCTTTTGTAACATGAACCATCCTACACGTAGATCAGAGCAACAATTAGTCGTATTAGAGGCAAGCAGGTCATTTGTCACCACTATTTGTTAAAAGCACCTGCCTAGACAAATACATCCAAATGGAGAATGGAACTACACGGGTGCCAATTGGTCTGTTTATGTGCAATAAATGGAAGTAGGAAGGGAGGAAGAGGAGAAGACGTATGGGTGGGAACAGGAGGTATGAATTAGTCAAAAAGCAAACTGACCCAAAAGCCTCTCTCAGTCTATGTGCATGAATCCCTTTTGAATTCCCTTGGTTTGAATCATAGATGCAGCCGACAAGAAAAAAAAAAACAAACATCTTTCCCCACACTTTGAGCTGAATCACCATCCTGACTGGGTGTTGTAACGCTTCCTTTTGTTTTACTCGACAGCTCCCTTTGCTGAGGCTGAGCTTCCTGCCGATGAGTTAACACCAACAGTTCGTAAAGGTCAAAAAGCACTTTCTTTTAAGCATCTGTTTGAAAAGCACGGTTGAAGTTGCAGCTGTTTATTAACGAAACGCAAATGACAAAGTTGACGTCACAAAGTGAGGACCAGAGGACACAATGGCATTAAAAGGTGTTTTTTCCACAGCGGCATCTATATGGTTTTTTTAAGCCTAATTATGCTAATATCAGTACTTTGAATATTCCAATTAACTTTGTAAGTTAGAGAGCAATTGAGGTTTGGGTAAACCGCTCAGAAAACACTAAGCATGAGGTGTGAAATTCCCATTAATGGCATGTTTTCAACAGGTTTATGGCTTTGATGACAGGATTACAATTAACTGAAGCACACAGCTTCGACAGGAAGGAGAAGCCAGCAGGGCATCACATTTATGAACAATAAATTAATTAGCAGAGAGAGAGAGACAGAGAGACATTAAACTGCATTAAGCTTAGAAAGTAAAAACATGTTTTTACTTATAAAGTAACAATTCACAACTCATATAATCTCAAGGCATTTCAGAAAATCTATTCAGACAGATTGGTTGAAAAGTTTCCTATCTGAGGAAAACCAGCAGATTGCATTGATTTATTGATTTGCAGCAGCCGCTCCTCCTGAACAGAGGACAGTTTGTTAGATTGTGTTCCTCATATCAAGCATGCATGTAGCGACAGTGGAGAGGAAAACTTCCCCTTTAACAGAAATAAACCTCCAGCAGAACCAGGCTCAGTGTGAACAGCCGTCTGCTACGACCGACTGGAGGTTTGAGGAGACAGAGAAGAGACGCATTAAAAGAACACATAAGTACTGATCCAGGAGAACTTTCTATGTGAGAGAAAAGTGATAGAGTAACGTTGCAACTGAAGCTTAAAAATTTCTGTAATGATAAAAATGTGTCATTAATTAATGGGATGACAGGTGGCTCTTGTCCTCATAGTTTTGATAAAGAGAAATGATGCAATAAACAAAAACAGGCAGTGTCTCTTTAAATCCTCCACCACAGCCGAGCCTTTGAAGTAAACATGCTTATTGCTCAGAACAAAACTTTCCTGCAATAAAGCTTTTTTGCAAAGTTATGTTGGGTACCCTAACAAACTGATGTTAGCAAGTTAATTAGCCAAGTTAACTACCCGCGGTGGCACGGCTGCTGGAGGCTCTTTATGGTATCGACAGTAAATATGGAGGCTTGCTGAAACCATGCTGGTCATTTTAGCCGCTTTGCATTTCGGACCTGAACTCTTCGAGCATGAAATGGAGCCGTCTTTCACACCAGAGGGACAGCACATAGTAGCTTCCTCCATACTCTACTTACTCTACAGCAGAAAAATTAGGTTTCACGACTCCGTTCAATACTATGCACCTGTAAGAGTCCATCAGAGATACTCTGGTTTGATCAGAGGGCAAAAGCTTTCATATTGCCACAAAACAGATCCAAAACAGAAAGTGGTACTGGGGTGGCTATACACTGCAAAAAGGGAACTAAAAGTAAGTAAAAACTTTCTTGAAATTATTATTATTTTTCCTTGATTTGAGGAACTAAATAAGACTATTTGCCAATGGAATAAGTATTATTACCCCCAAAATAAGATAATTAGATATCCTGCACATGAAATAAGATGATGGAGATTTTAAATGCAAAAATCTTATTCCATTGGCAAATAGTCTTATTTGCCTGCTCTAATCAAGGAAAAATACACGAATACCAAGAAAATTTTGCCTACTTTTAGTTCTCTTTTTGCAGTGTAGCTGAGTGGGAAGAGTTCATGGTTAGTGGTCGGTATAACTGAAAAAGCGGCGTATAAACTCAGGTCATTTATTGGACGTGTGCTGTGAAGCTCCTGGCGCGACTTCGCTGACGCAGGTGACAAAGCAGCTGGCGGCCCAGCGGAGTATCACAGAAGCCACATGGCCTCGACATATTCGCCAGCAGTGAAGGTGAGCGGTGACGTTACAGAATTAGATTAAGAACCGAGGTGACGGGCTAATTCTTCTCAAAAAAAGACTGTTTGTCAGGAGGCACCGACTAAAAGTGGCAAAGCTGAAAGTGTCGTTAATATCAGTTAGAGGACAGAGAAGGCGAAGGAAACCCACAAAGGTGACGCATTCCTGTAAAATTAGACTCCGGAGTGAGATAACCCATCCGACAACACCACTGCTAATTTCCCATCATTCATTTCTCTAAAGGAAAGTCAAAGTAAATCACATTTAATTTTAAATAATAAGGGCTGTGGGCAGAAAGGAGGCATGGGAGTTGCCTCCAGCTCCCAGGCCGACCATTAACTCTACTACTGGGCGTGGCTCTCTCCATACCCAAACCTCCAGCTCCCTCCGTCTGGGGTGTGTCCCTCTGCTGCCTGTGGCTCTGGAGTTTTGGCTGAAGCGTGACGAGAATCCGCACGTGTGTGTGTGTGTGTGTTGGCAGACTCATATATGTGCATATACACTTGTCAGCTCAATACAAGCGGACAATGGGCTGCTCTATGTTTGTCCTTCCTGGCAAGACGGACAAAAGGGCAAAGCCAACAAGCTGTAATAGAGGAAGGGCGAGAAAAGGGCAGCGGAGTGCAAGCCAGCCGAGCTATTTTCACATTCAAGGTGCTTTTTTGCACGTGTTCAACACTGATTTGAAGAAATCATGTCAAAATGCATCATTCGCCCTCGGACTTTGATGCTTCTCCGGTTTTATTTAGCATAAACAAGGTGCTGCGGTGACTGCTAATAAAGTCGAGGCTGTTTTGATTTTCCTTTCGCAGCTGTCATGCTGTTCTCGCGTGTCAACTCTGATCCCGCAGAGCTGCAGCAGGCGGGAGAAAAACCCACGTTTCTGTTGCAAAAGTGATGCAACCCACATTGTGTGAACGCATCTCCGCTTATGAACAGGCGGGACGTGAACCGATGTGGACGGATGGACGAACGGAAGGACGGATGCGTAAAAAGCAGAGATGATGGACGAACAGATGAATGGGTGGGTGGATCAGAGCCTGAGTTTTACTTCTTCTTTTAAATTGCGGAGGGGGTTCTCCTCTTATACGCTTTGCCGTGGGGGGATTTATAAACTTTGGAAGAAATATTACTCACGAGCCTGACTTCAGGTCTTACATTGTCCAACTCCTCCCTCATTAATAGGCAGCTTTAATGTGTTGTCTCTTTCTCCCTTCCTTTCCTAGATGTCCTATTAGGTGGCGCTCTCTCGCCTCCTTCCTCTATCCCCTGTTCAGACTCTTCTGCTTTATCTCTATGCCCCTTATAACACAGGGGGTAAAGTAGGCAAATATTTTTAGGAATGGAAAACTATCCAGGAAGAAATCCTAGTCCTTATGAGGTTAACCGTAGATCCTAATGTTGCTGCATTCTTACCTCAGGTCATTAGTGTCCCTTTTATTATACTTCTCTAGGGGTCATCATAGCTTTATCTGGTATCTCTGCTCTTCTGTCTCCAGGCTCCACTCTTTTGTCTGCAGCGAGGCTTCTCTGCTGCATCTCCCTTCATAATTACAGCCTTGTTAAAACTAAATTCTTAAAAAGTTAAACTGCTCTTTCTGTCTGAGCTCAACTGGCATCAGAGATTACTCTTTACATTGCTGTAATTTGTTGTCATTTTCTCCAACTCTCTAGGTTGCATCACTAATTCTTTAGGTGTCTTTAGTCTTCTCTCTCGTCTTCATCCTCTCTTCATTCCCTTACCAGTGTCTCTTTCCACAATAACTATCAAAAAAAAATGTAAATGCTCATATAGCAGCAATGAGAAAGCTATGTTTACATGGCTTGAAGTAATCAGAAATAAAAACCGTCATGTAAACAGGCCAGAATATGATGATCAGATTAAGCTCAATCTGAATGGAACTGTAATCTGAATGATAGAGGTGTTTTATGCTGATTAATAATCTGATCCTCATGCATTTAAACGCTTGTCAGGATCAAGTTATTCTGAATGTGCCAAACTGACCAAGTGCGCTTTTGCGCCCGACGTAAACGTGACGTATTTTCCCGTGGCGGAAGCAAAACTGTCGGGGCTCCTGATAAAACCTTTCTGGTCGAAAAAATAAAAGAGTTTAAAATTATTGCTTACTCAGTAACTTTTCAACCACAATTAGAATACCTTGCAATTCCAGCCTGGCTGCTAGGAAGACAAACAAACTTGTATAATACTGCTTTGTTTACTATTTTTGTAGTTCAGCAAAGACGGAAGTTCTTCTTCTGTGTTTTTTTTTTAAGGGAATTTGATAACTGCGCATGTCAGAGTGGTTCTATTCTGAATAAAGCCAGGTGCATAAACACACACATTATGAACGGATTATTTGATTGCGTGGCCATATAAATAAAACAATCTGATTACTTAATCCGAATACATTTTAATCCGATTGTGAAATTTTGTGCATGTAAACATAGCTACTCCTGCTGTATGAGAAACACCCTCCAAGTGGCAGCTTAAGGTTGATGTTTTGCTACATCGGCTAGTAAAAGGCACAGCACCGTACATTTTACAAATGCAATGCTTTATTTCACCATTATTGTGTTAAAGCTACAAATAAATTCTGAGCCACTTATCCTGAAATGAGTCTTTGGACTGCTTGGGAACATTACCACCAGTGACGCTACCTCTCTGGGTGTTTGGTTCATTTCCAACATCACTGGGATCAACACCTCCACTAGCGCTGCATTTTTTGTTGTGCTTTTGGATGGATGGATGAATGATGGATGGATGAATGATGGGTGGATACAGCATTTAAACAATGGGGCAGATAAAACACGTTTCAACACTGTGTCTGTTTTAAGATTCCTTCAGTCTGGAAACAAAACAAATAAAATCTACCTTCCTCCTCGTTCCAGACTCGGTTTAATGGGCCTGACATTGAACTTTAGTGGTATCACGACGCTCGGATACAAGTTTGGACCGGCAGGCGTCGGCGCCATTTGTGACATTGTGATTTAAAACGAGTGACCGTGAGCAGTCAGTCTTTCTGCAGAGATCCAAGGACGTTTTAGCAGCACACAGATGAGATGATGAACAGCAGGCCTGAGACGAGCTGCGCCCGCTCCATGCCCTTGAAAACGCAAAAAAACACTCATAAGTTGCTCGTTATCCACAGCAGGGGTGTCCGGCGAGAGGCCCGTCGTGCTGAAAAAGCACTTTTGCTCTCACTTGAATTGTCCTCTTTGTTGTATTTGTTATATGTTGCAACAAACATGTCAGCGTTTTCCGCTGTGACGAACGAGCCTCTTCTCGGCCAATTTATCTTTCTGGCGCGGCTGTGTGGCCATGTTGCCGGCGCAACTTTCCGTTTCCTATGTTCCACAGAAGTAGGGGGGGGAGTTAAAACCACAGGAAAAACATACTACCAATGTAAAAACACAGATAAGATCATTTGTGAGGCTGAAATGTACATATGCACTGAGGCTAAAATTACAAAACATCCACAGTTCGGTTTCACACTGGCCCAGATGCAATAAAAACGCCCCCACACACCTCTAATCACACAAAGAAAAGTCAAAGTGGTCACTTCCAGTTTGAAGACAAGACGCCGTCTCTACACAGGTGAGACGTTTCATGGGGTATTTAAATCTTCAGACCAGCTTTAGCATTCTTAGTTTTTATGATATTACACCTCTTGTGGGTTAAGTTGCACTGATTTATTTCTCTTATACCATTTCAAGACAAGAGAACTGGGTAAACAATCAGTGAAAGAAACAAATGCTTAATTGCCATCGCTTCAGTTTTTGTTCAAATTGAATCATTAATTAAAGCAACTTTCTGTTTTTAATAGTGAACGCTGGAGCCCGTTTCCAGCCTGCTGATATTGAAGACAAACCCACAACACGTGATCGAATTGTAAAACAAGTTATGTGATAAAAACAGAAACAACCTCTTATTCTTTGTCTGGAAAATGAATTGCATCTTGGAATTGAACGACTGTCTTGTGGCTCAAACATATACATCTATTCATTTAAGTGGTGCTGAAGTTTTGTAGATGTCTCAACTTAACAGAGCCATGCAGTATCAACGTCTGCTTGGTGGTTCCAACTGGCCACAGCTGGTAATTATCTAAGTTAGTTTTGTTTGACAGAATGCGCTGGATTGACTAATCCTCAGAACAATTGGATATGGAGACCCGGTGAAGATAATTTTAAATTCACACAAGTTGGGAAACTCTTTTGGACTCAACTCTAAACATTCAAACTGTCTCTCTGATAAAAACAAATAGGATGATCAGAAACTAGCCAGGAGCCAACAAGGTTGAAAAACTACAGGGACAACATGTGCTACTCTCCACAGCGGACGCTGGACTACCAGCCAGAAAAAAAACTGCGGCTGCGAAACGGCAACCTTCCAGCTTGACCAAGGACAAACCAAAAGCCTGGAAAAAGGATTTACTAGTCAGAAGGCAGAGACAGGAAGACAGGAAGCATGTCTCAAGAAGTTAGGCAGGGGTCGTGGCCAAGTGGTTAGAGCAGCGCGCTTGCACTCACAGAAGGATGCAAGTACCCGGTTCGATCCCCGGTCCCGGCACTCTGGGTCCCTGAGCAAGACCCTTAACCCCAGATTGCGCCCCGTGCGCTGCACATGGCAGCCTCTGCTCCCCAAGGGTGATGGGTTAAAAGCAGAGAACAAATTTCGTTGTAATGTATGTTTCAATGTATGTTTCAATCACAATAAAAGATGATATTACTTTTATATTACTATATTACAGATAAAACAGCCCCAACTGTCCAGCATGTTGGTGGCAGCATCATGCTGTGGGACTGTTTCTCTGCCAGTATCATAGGTGTATTCGACAATTGGGTTGAAAGAATGAAAGATGACTACCTTCAAATTGCTCAATTGTGGCTCAACCATAAAACTTCGGTTCCAACATAACATTATCAAACACAAAACTGGCAAACCTTACACCCTGCAATGGTCTTACCAAAGTCTGAACCTCAGCCTTACAGAAATTCTGGGGACTAGGATTAAAATCTGGGTCTGTACCGTCAAACCGGCCAATCCAAATTAATCAAACCTAATTCTGCCAAGAAGGGAGGTTTTAGGTCCAGAAGTTTGTTGCCAGCTACTAAAGAGTCCGGTCTAATTTCCACTTTCCAGGAAAGTTTTAACTTAATGAGAGTCTATATTTGACACTGTGATGATTACAGAAAATCCACCATAAATTGAACCTTTTAGGCTCAGTAATTGTTTTATATGACTGTAGAAATAGGTTATATAGTCAATGCACCCTGCAAAAAGTATGTAGCAAAAAAATCCATAAAGGCCAAATTTTTATTTATTGATTATTTTTTGTCCTTATTACAAAAACCCAGCACTCTGGCAACAGCTTCTGTTGGATAGTCCCAAACGCAGTATCTGAACTACGTGCAAATGATCCCAAAAATGTAACGAGTAGAGTTGAGAAACCTGATATTCAGCCGAACACAGAGTTATTTTTTCAAAACGTTTATTGAAGAAAAGTTGAATACTGGTAGACGAGGCAGGCTGGAATGGGCAGGGGACCAGGAGATGCAGGTAGTGAAGTGAGCTGAGCGAGATCAGAACCAATGATGAAGGCATAGGTTGATCAGAATATATGATGCAGGCCCAAGAACAACCAGAACGCGCCAAGCAAGCAGCCGGACCCCAGAGAACAGGGCAAACTTGAGCAGCACGAAGACACTTGAGACTTTACAAAACTAAGGGCTGAACAGGAGCAGAGGCACAGCGTCCAGCTGGCCGGGCACACAGGAACCAGCAGAAATCCTGGCAGCAGTGCACACGAGACGAGACGTTCTGGCAGAGAGTGCTGAGTGAGGCAGGTGTATAAAGGCAGAGAAACAGGTGGACTGACTTGGAGGTCATTAGTGGCAGCAGGTGGAGCTGATCAGGTGCTGAGTGGTGGCTGAGCAGATTGGATAGTGACTGATGGCTGAGAGCAGTGGAGCAAATAGCGGAAAATCAGTCCAGAAAGACCGAACAAAAACCTAAATCATGACAAAAAATCCTTTTAAATTTCTTTTTCTGTTGCTTACTGCCACTGCGACGACAATTACAGTTTCTGACTTATCGTCTGCTCTCAAGTTATTTCTTCTTCTCTTTGTTGAGAGACTTCCAACAAAGAGTCAGATGTTCGACTGCAAATGAATCCGTAAAGAGACCCCAATGAAATTCAGAGCAGCAGCATATGAAAGGTTCAGCACCACGAAGATGTGACTTCAACAAATGTTCTCAAGCTTAAAACTAAGACCTTCTCCTCATCTGTAAACATTCATTCTGCAATGGTCTGATAACTTCAGTGAATACATGGAGATAATCCGAAGGAAATGGTGCAAATCAGCAAATGCAAAGTCTAATCATGCAGTAAATACGTTCTAAAATCTATAGATTTAGCTTTTTTGGGAGGCTTTGAGAACAGGAACTTAAGGGTTCCTTCAAATATTCGACAAATACCAAAATACACGAGTCCTCTGAGATTGTGTGATGAACTTCAGAGTCTTGTTTAATATAATTGCAGTTTGTGACAAAAATCCACCAATTAATCACAGGGTTTGTTCAGAGTCATGCAATAACTAAAGAGCTACATCAGGAACATTTGCGGTCACAGCCAGAAAGCATCCAGGTGCTCTGCTCAGGTGGAGGTGTTCAAGTCTCTCTGTGTGCAGAGCACCTCCGCAGGTGCTCGTATTAAGGTGAATCTGAGAAACAGTGCGTTCCTTTTATCTCTTGACTATCTGGGTCGACCATCTGGGAAGCTGCCAAAGCCTTGGCGAGGTGGGCAGGTAAGCCATCACAGCTGGCTTACACCCAAAATAAAGCTACACTTAGAGACATAGAGAGAGAAAAGTGCAAAACCACCAAGTAAGATCTGTACTGTGACTACCTAGAGTAGCTAATCAGACCAGCCACTTGAGCCTGGATGAGATTCTTTGGGAGGAAAATACTGAACTGTGCAGAAAAAAAACTTTTTAATAACACAGCATGTGATTAAAGACATTCAAATGACTGCTTTTATGTGCAGGTTTGCATACAGTCTGGGTTTACTGCTTCACTAATCAATCTCCCAGGTCAGGAAGGAGGGTTTAGAGCTCATAGAGGTTCAATTCAGCCTCACAGATGCTCTCGAAACCTCTTTCTCCTCCGGTCCCCCTGCGGTACAATGGTAGAGCGAGCTTTCCCAGACCACTTCCATTCACTGGTCCTGGATCGGATTACCACAGAGCAGCTCGAAAACTAGGCCGCCTCATGTTGTGTTCACATGTGTGGGTCTTAGGGTAGAGCACGATGTGGGCATCCTGTAAAGTAGGTTACATTTAACACCTGGAGAAAATATTCTTAACTAGAAAAAAAAAACAAAAAAAAAACCCTGCTCCAGCATGAACACAATCAATTTGTTTGCTATCCGACGCTCAATTTCACCAGATCTTGTGTCCAAAACAGCAAAGCAGGGAATCAAATCAGCCAAAGTGGCACGATAAATCTGGAGGGAAAAACTCCATCTGCCAGCAGGTAGTCTTTAACAATTTATTAGTACAGCGCTGGGATTTGGGAGCTGAAAAGCCGTAGAAAGATGGTAAATCTGATTTGTAGCTGGTTCCCTGGATCTATGCTGCATGCGAGCCATAACCCCCCCCCCCTTCCTTTGAAGTCTTGCTCTCTGGGGAACAAACGAAGATGCTCAGAAGCTACAAGAAAGCGAAGGATACTTGATTTCTGTAACATCCAGTCAACCGTGTTACTCCCTGGATAGAAACGAAACACTGAGACGGGCCTATTTTTGCCCCCCCCCCCCCGACCCCCGCTGCTCCAGGACTTCCACTCAGTGACGCTCATTCAGCCAGTGGAGAGCGCTGATTTAGTTATCTGAGGCAGAGCAAGAAAACCACATCAAACAGAGAAGACGTCAAGCTGAACGCCAGCATGCCTCTCTGTGTACGCAAGAACGCACCAAACAGAATAGATGGTCTTCGGACATCACCGGTAACGCTGTTAATATAAAAAGAAGTCTCCCGGTGCCGTCGGGTCAGGAGTGAAGGATGCACAGACGTGATTTTTGGTCTTCAGGCTTCCCAGCTTCTTCTTCCTGGTTTCCCCCTTTCCCTCTCCACACGTCAGGATCTGTACGTGTCCACTGCCACGGGACTCTATTTGGTCCATTTCAGATCTTTACAGACTTCCTCTGTATTTGCTTTTTTTTCCCGTCACACCCAAACGTTTTCGCATGTTTCATTCCTGTAACTGTGCGAAGCGTTGTTGCTTCAGTGATCTGGAGATGGGGATAACGGCGCTGATAATAAAGTGATTAAACAACATGAACTCTGAGCAAAAGAGAATTAATCTCAGCTTGTGTGATAGCAGTAAATGGGTTTGTGGGAGAAAAATGGAGGGGGGGGAGAACTTAGTCACCAAAATAAAGAGCTGTTATTTACAGCAATAAAGCTGTGTTCAATACTCAATGACTGCAAGTGTGTAAAGCTGCTTTAAATTCTGCTGAAAATAGCTTAAATGCATTTTTTTGACACAAAACAATAGTCAGGATTACAACTAATGTTCTGAAGCCAGAGCAACTGAATTAAAACCAAACTTAAATCAATAAAAGGTTTGTAGCATTCACAGATTAAAAAAAATGTGCCTCAGAAGAGCCTTAACCACAAACAGCAGCAGCAGCTGTGTGACAAAACAAACTTTGGTTTAAAATCCTAAAAATGTCTTTGACGAGACCATGACTCCTTCCCCTCCACAGACGTATGAAAACATAAGTCTGCACTTCATCTAATTAATATTTCCACTAAGTTTTACTGATTTTATTGATGCATCTAAATGTCGACACATTGTAATTTATTCCTATTCCGAAACAAATAGAACTGGGAGACGCCTAAAACAAGCTGCTGGGAATACTCAACCTAGAAGAAATGTTTAGCACCATGTTTAGCAACAACAACTACCGTATTTCTCAGACTATAAATTGGTCCAGCATTTAAATTGCACTCGCATCAGTCAAAAAATGCGTCATAAAGAGGAAAAAATACATATACAAGTCCCACCGGACTATACACATTTATTTAGAAATTAATTTCACACAATCTAAAACTAAAAACTGACATTTAATCTAGTAAACCAACTTATTAAATTACACAGCTGCTTCCACAACTGTCTGAATAATACCTGGGAGGATGAATGGGATAAATTACCAACTCCAACCAGCAGGGTTTATCCAGCGCATTTGTTGTCAAAATTATGCTCTAAATTAGACCGTTAGCGTAACGATGCTACATGCTAAGCTGACACGGATGTTTCAGAGCAACATAAAGCTCACGTGCATCAGCGAAATTGTAAACCGCCCAGACCACAGACCTGTAAGCTGGCGCTAGCTGTGTTTAGTTTCACGGACAGACTGATAACAGGATTCTGTCGTTGTCTGGGCCCTTAGAGCTGAAACACGCAACGCTCTGCTGCGTGAATGCAGACTGAAACAGTGAAACAACATACAAACATATGTTCTGTCTTTGTTACCTATAAGTTAATGTTAAAATACATTTTAAGCGTTACAGGAGCAGGATATAGTTTTCACAAGCCTAGAGCGCCCTCTTGTGGCTATAGACGGTAAATTTTACTTCTTGGTTCATGTTGGTCAATAGCATCTACTATTTAAAATGTATCTATAAGTCGCACCTGACTATAAGTCGCAGGATCGGCTAAACTATGAACATAAGTGTGACTTATAGTCCGAAAAATACAGTAGGGTCCTATTAAAAAAAGCACTTCTTCGGCTACCAGGGAGAGTCCTTTTCTAAGAGGTAATCTGTTGTTTTTCTATTTCTGCTCTGGAAGGTAGGAGTCATACCAAGCCCTAACATTTGGCTGAGAATTTCTTTTACGTACATGTCTTTGTTAAAGTGTTCATAAACTTTAAGGACTGAGTCAGTATCAACGGTGTAGGATGGTGGAACATCTTCCCGGGACATCCATCTGTTCACGTCTGCCCAAGGCTCGCTCGGCTAGTGACGTGTCCACAAAGCCGGTCTGACTTGTGGGTAGTGTGCCTTCTGTCTGTTTTACACACACATGCATACATACAAAGATACATACATACATGCATATCAACAAACCACAAAGAGCAAAAAGATGAGAATCCCTCTCATCGAAACTATAAAAAGCTACAGGCCGTTAAAAAACAACAACAGCACAGCCAGTCCCAGTTATTCCACAGTTCAGTCAGATTTAACATTTAAATCCAACGCAACATCCTCATCCACTTTCATTGCGCGTACGACGCGTCCTCTGTGCCAGAGTCAACATCCAGTCCATTATTTGTTCTCTATTTGTTTAGTTGTTAAAGATTTAAAACCATTAGGCTGCAGGACTGCATTTGACATTTCCTTTCACCGTGCAGAGGCCACAGTTACATAAGGGTTACTATTTTAGACTGGCAGATTTCAGCCAGCGCTGCTTCAGTAATGGGCAGGTTTTTAGAGTACATCACAAACGCAGCCGATGAACTGCAATCGCGTTTCTCTGCCTGTTAAAACGGAGCTAAAGATGGGATTGTGCTATAATAGAATCTGGTTTATTTACCTTAACGTTGCATTGGGGACATTGTGTAGACACCTAGAAATGCTCAAAGAAACATGTATGTTTGTCCCCAGAAGCTGCGAGGCATTGCTCTGGTGCAGATCTGTGGAGTGGTCTGAAGGACGAATGATTTAACGGCAACCTGCTGACTCAGGAGGGTTTCAATGTCATTTAGCCTTTTGGTCATCCAAGGTGAACCAGGAGCCGGGGAGGAGAGAACGATAATGGAGCGAGACCACGCGTGGCCATAAGAGCCATTTCATTTAATTTCTCTATTTTAACCTTTAATAAATCAGATCTGAAAAACAGAGTCATGACAGATCACTGGAAAAGTTCACAATCACACTGACCGCATTTATAAACACACAGACGTAATGATTAAACACATGAAAATAGTAGCTTTTTAACATATATTTCTGAGCATGGGACACTACTAGGGGTGGGCTATATGGACTTTCAGTTTTGTCACAATATATTGTGGTACTACTGTGATAATGGAAAAAAATATGATAAAATACTATTTACAGCTTCTTGTCGTCTTTTATGAGTAACTGTGTGGCTTTGGCTGCATGTCAATTACAGCTCACATTTAAAAACACATTTAATAACGTAACAAAAAAATTCAAAATCATCACTGTCAAATTATCACTGTCAAGATAAACCCAAATAATAACGATAAAACAATACAATACAGGCCCACCACTACCCACTACACAAGAGTTTAGACCTATATGGGTTAAAGCTATAATTGGTAATCCTTTTCAGAAACACTTTATTATACTGGGTAAAATCGTCCTTCCATCCTGAAAGTAGTAAATACATTATGTATTCACAAAAAGAAGGTTAAAAAAATATATCTCTGGGTGAACTGCAGGCCTGTAATAACTCTGACCAATCCCTGCCGTTTGGTCCGAAAGGCAGGGATTGGTCAGAGTTTTGTTCCTGCTCTCACACATAGACGTTATTTACTCACCCCCCTCTGTCACTCAAGTTCTGGGGGAATCACCTTAACTATTTATTGTTAAATTGAACTATAAGTAGATTAAATATGGTGCCAAAAGTCTGCAAGGTGGGTACAAAATGATGCCAGGTCAGTAGAAAGCATCCTGTGGCAAACATCCCCTTTTTCACAACTAAAACAACTAAAATTACAGAAATATGAAAAGCAACTTAGCAGAATTACTACCAGTACCTATGTAAGTACAGTTAGTTACTAATTTATTTAGCTGTACTGAACATTATAATTATTATAAAAACCATGTTTGTGATCTTTTATGCTTTTCCCCTGGTAGAAAACACAAAACACACCTATTAATGAAGCAGGTAGCCTTATTATGAGTGTGGTACCGCAATATATCAAAGCAAAGAATCTATGTAAACATACAGGGCTGCGCCATTATTTATCCTAATTACCACCAATTTGTTTTGTAAATATCAGATTATTAAATCATCTTTAACATTTTCCAATGTTGTGTAAATATAAAAGCTTCTAAATGGGGTTTAAAGTCTAATTTAACAAAAGCAAAACCAACACTAATCAGAGCGAGTTCTGCAAATTATTCTATTTAAATTTCTTAAAAGTGAGTGCAACAGTTTTCTTTCCTTCTTGGCAAAATGTGTGGAGTTAAGTTTGCACTACTTTTCAGCCAATAATCAAAATGTATTTGGTGTGGGAGGATGCAGAGAAGCGCTGTGGGTGTGAGCTAATGTGTGCATATGGGAACATGAGCAGGACTGAAAATATTTTTGTGAAAAAGGAGCCAACGACAATTCGTTTGAGAGCTTCTAAAGCTGCTTTAAAATGTACACGGCCATTTTTTTTTCTTTCTCTGGCGGTTCAGCTTTTGCAGATGGGTTCTTGGCAACGTTCTGAAATCTCTATCATAAATCTCTTGTGTTGGATGTGCTTCATACCAACAGGGATCACATGCGAAACAGAGTTTTGACAAAGATGCTTCTTGTGCTAAACGGCGCCTCTGAAGGTTTACTTATTTTTTCTCCGCCCTGTTGTGTCCGACATAAAAGCTTTAAAACAAAAAAAAATATCTGATTAAGTTTAACTGCAATATGTCAGGGCAGATATCGGACACTGAGTTAAAGGGCATCTTTTACAGATGACATAACACTCCTCTCTTCTTTAGACCAATCAGCCAAAATACTATGACCACTGACAGATAAAGTTGCATGCTACGTTGTCAGGATCAGCTAGAAAAACCTCCTTTTGACTTCAAATGGTTGTAACTTAGACTTTTGCCCGTCCACCCACCTAACCAGTGCTGCGGGGCTGCAATCAAAGCCCTCCACACACAACCTGCCCTCCCTCACAGTAGCAGCTCATTCTCAGTAAGAGAAGAGAGTTTTTGCTACCAAACAGTTGCGGTGATGGATATGGACTGATGAGAGAGACGGTAACTGGCGCTATCAACATAAAAAAAAGGCAAAAACATTTGTTTCTGCGCAGCAGTAGATCAGGTCTTCTCCAGTTAATGCTTGATTTTGTTATGATGTATTCTCAGTTCCTGTGAAAACCCGCATTGCACCCGTGGTGTACAGAGAAACCATGAAGCAGCAGTTCACTTTGAGCATTTCCTCTGCTACTTCCAGCAACATAAACCCACAACAATGGAGCCGGTTTTATGGTTCCCACGTCGGTTTCGCTGCCCATTTTCAACCACGTCCTGAAAAAATGTGAACAGCTGAAGAAATTTTGAGGAAATCTGTTTTGTTTTGTTTCTCACCCCCAAATCAACCGTTTTTTTGTGTGCCAATAAAGTGTGACCTGTTGTCTTATAGTACTGTCTACATATCCTGGTCATTTTTTTTTTTTTTATAATTTAGTGCATATTTGTCAAAATCTTGCTTTTGTGTGTAAAATCACCATTGTGGCGTCCTCTTAGGGTTAAACGTGGTCTTGCATTGAATTCTGAATCCATATTGCTATTGGTTCCTAGGGATTTGTGACATAATTTGGAGAAACTAACGTAGCTCTGCTGCTGTGGGGTATAAAAGCAGTTCCATCTTAATAAAACAACAAAAAAACAGCTCCATCTTGTGCCTCAGCAGCGAGCACGGTCGCACTTTTCAGACCCTCTAGTGACTTTGTTTCTTCACAAAAAAGCATCTAGAGACAAATGAGCTGCTGCCTCGTTCTGAAACCCACCTGCAATCAGAGCAGAGAGAGCAGAGAGGAGATCAACTAAACTCTGCTGGTCAGGTCGGCCATTAGCGGCGGTGTTCTCAGTCGCAGCGACTCAGGCTGACCCTCCATCTAATCTACGAAATTTTATTGTATGTACCTTGTATGTATAATGACAAATAAAGCACCGTATTCTTAATTGGACTGATCCTGTCCTCCACTGCCTCGGCAGCACCGGCTTTGGGCATTGCTGAGTCAGCGTCTTGAGCCAGCGACTCAACCTGATAAAGCTCTGGCCCACGAAAAATCCTTCACCTGAAAGGACCGGACCATGGCATAACTACCCCGGTGTCACTCAGCTCACTCTCCATGATTCAATATAGCAAATCAAGCTAGCTGCTGCTTTGGCTACATCCTGAACACAGCCCCGCACCCCCGTTTCCCACTTATCCCCACTTACTTCGGTGGAATTCTCCAAATTTGTCTGAGAGCGGGTTTCTGCTTCTGCATGGGGGTGAGTTACACTTTTAGTTTTGATGCATGTCTGCATGCAGATGTTATCGCCACCTACAGGTGCAGGTGTGGTATTGCAGCAATGCTTTCGGAAAGTGTGAACAGAAATTTGATTACAAACTGGATCAGTCAAAAATAAAGCTTAATAAATCTGTTCAGGGGTTTAACAAGAACCAAGATCTCACGATTAACATAAAAACCTCAGGAGAAGGTGTTTGACCCTCAGACTTTGGGGGATCTTGTCCCACCGTCCAATCATGTGACTTCTTATAGGTATCTGGATATCCACCTTGATAACCTCTTAAGCTGGAGTCATCATGTAGACCTTTTATGATCTAGTTTACAGCAAAGCCTGGGCTATTTGATGTAGAATACAAGCCTGCATGTCTGTGTTTTGCTGACTTATTTGTGGCAAAGAGTAGCAGCAGATGTGAGAGGTAATTTGGAGCCCCAAGAGAGGCTCTGTGGTGCTTAACAAAGCATTATGGGTAAATATCCCATCATTAAATCTAACTGGACTTCAATGACATTTTTCCTGTTTCCCACCAACACAAAAGCATGAGTGATAAACCTTTTTAACTCTGAATGTGTTTATTTATGCCAAAAATAAGAGACTCTAAATAAAAAGTGGCACTGGGTGCAAAACGCACGTTAGATTGCATGTGAAAAGCTGAACGTGTGCTAAAATACTCAGAGCCACGTTTACATGACTACTTCTCAAACAACAGAACAGGTCACAGCACTGCAAAAAGGGAACTATAAGATTTTCTTGAAATAAATGTATTTCTCCTTGATTTGAGCAGCTAAAGTAAGACTATTTGCCAATGGAATGAGTATTTTTACCCCTGAAATAAGATAATTAGATATCCTGCACTTGAAATAAGATGATGGAGATGAACTGTTCTTATTTTAAGTGCAAAAATCTTATTCCATTGGCAAATAATCTTATTTACCCGCTCAATTTAAGGAAAAATGCACTAATTTCAAGAATATTTTACTTACTTTTAGCTCAATTTTGCATTGAGTAAGCCTTCCTGTGTCAGTGTTAAAATTTGCTGTCTACTTGTAAGTAAAAGCTTGAATACAAAAATAATTCTGAATTTATAATACAGATATTTCGACATTGGTCAAAATTGGACGGGTGGATGGATGAAATATTTTTCTAGAACAAAATTTTTCCCGTACTAATACAGACCTGGAAAGTACTTAAATCAACTTCTATAAGCCATAGAAACCCTGAAACATAAAGCAACAGAACCAATGAGAGGAAGATAAATTATACACTTCAACGCCTTAAATACAGTAAAACCTATATTTACGACATTAACGCCTTGAGGCAAACAGCGTTTTTTTATGATACGCCATTAGTTCAGCCCACACGTTGTGTGCTTATAATCTGGAGGACGCGTCGTTGGTGAAACGAGATGATGTAATGAGACAAAACAAGAACAAAAGGTGGACAGCGGCAAAAACACGCAGAGACAGACAGAATGCTGGCAGCTGCTTTTTTGATGTGAACAGTGAATGAGGTCAGGAGCTGCCAAGGCCATTTTTTTCTATCATTATTTTAGCTCCTGTTAGCGCTCACTGGGGGCTTCTGAGAACACCCAAGTGAAGCTCGGATTTAGCCGAACCAATAACGGCTCACTTGATACCCACTACCTGCTCTCAAACGTACTCAAACCTATTCCTCCACCACCCAGAGAGACACTAAAGGATTGATGCTCAGTCCAGCGCGTAGATAAAATCTGATCAGCACAGACCCAGAGGAGAAATTCTTAAAAAGTAGAGAAGAAGAAGAAGAAGAAGGAGGGTGCAGTCATTAAATGGTAGATCCCAACACCAGAACAAATACTGCCTACGGAAAATGCGTTTAAAAAAAAGTTAGGAACAGCTCAGCAGTTCAATCAAGGCGTTCAAATCAAGGATCGACGGTTCGTAATGCCACCGTAATGTTTTCAAAGTGCACTTTAACGCGCCTGCAACTTTCTATCAAAATCCACATGCAACATTCAAAGGAACGCCATTTGTCGTTTCATCAGATTCATAATTTATACAGCGGCTGGGCACAGCTGCATCACAACACACAATACACAGCAAAGCACGCAGCACATATTTCACACGAGTGGAAAAAAAAAAAAAGAGAAAAACACAGAGGCAAGACAACACAGGTGAAGTGTTAACACAACCAAAGCAGTCTCAGAAAAAAAACGCCATAAACATGGAGCGCTATTAGCAGTAAGAAGCCTGACAAGGTCTGATTGTCACGCAGCTCCCTGGAAATCAGGCGAATCAGTCATCGGTTTGTTCTTGATTAAACACATGTCAAAACAATCAAAAAAAAAAAAAAAGGGTACAGCAGTTCAGATTTAGTTGCAGAGAGCCCATCTGAGAGACTGCGGTGTGAAAATGCTGCCAAGAACACCTCTGGGACCACAGGAAACAAATTAGCTGTTTTTTTTTTTTGCTTTTTGGACAAGAACGAGCAAAGTTCCCCACAACAACACTTTAGTGATGACTAAAGTTTAATTTGATGTTCCTTGACGGGCTTTAAAAAAACAACTCAGTGTCAGCGTTACTTGAAAACGTCATCTTAGGAAAAAAAAGTTGTCTTTTAGCTGAAATCTTGTCAACACTTAAGGTGTTGGAGGCATTCCTTTGAGACCGTGTTCCACACTCACACGATAGCGTCAAGCACATGTTGCAGATTTGTCGACCGTGCATAAATGATGTGAATCTCCCGTTCCGCCACATCTCAATGACGCTGTGGTAGATTAAGATCTGGTGACAACAGTAAATTCAATGTTCAGGAATCCGGTTTCAGATTGTTTTGTGACATGATGCCTTATCGTGCTAGCATCCAGTGTCCAGCAGAAGATCGGTGCGCTGTGGTCGTAAAAAAGGATGGACAATGTCCCCAACAACACTCGGCTAGTGGTCTGCAAGAGTTAAATTTCAATTCAATTCATTTCAATTTTATTTATATAGCGCCAATTCATTAAACATGTCATCTCGAGGCACTTTACAAAGTCAAAATCAATCATATTATACAGATTGGTCAAAAATTTCCTATATAAAGGGAACCAGTTGATTGCTTCAAAGTCCCGACAAGCAGCATTCACTCCTGGAGAAGCGAGTGTCAAGAACAGTCCTCATTTAGATTATTAATTAATTAATAATTACAGGACAGAGATGCACCGATCCAGTTTCTTCTGATCCAATCTGATGCCGATACCTGGGCTGAACATTTCGGCTGATACCGAGCCGATACTCCTGTTGAATGAATGAACCGTATTACCGTGTTCGTGGTGTTGACTTTACCAACTTTTCACGTTGCAGACGCTGCGTGTTGCAGTCGGACTTGTTGCCGTATTGAGTTTGAAATGCTTCCAAACAGCAGACTTGGCTCGGTCCGGCGCTTGCTCCATGATGCTCTGTGTTTGCTCATCACTAGCTGCTGTGGGTGATGACTTAATCGCTGTAACTGCATTGCTGTGTATGGTATTAATTAAAAAGAGAAATGACTGGATCAGAATGCTGGATCGGCGTCGTTCGTCTGATATCCGATGTCTGATCAAAACACACTGGATGATTGTGCGGTTCAGGAGCAATAGGAATAGATGAAACGATATTTCCATCATGAAATAAGAAGTAGAGGTGGTGGACTAAGTTAATTAGGTTAATTAAGTATTTTTAGATTTAAATGCATTTGACGACCACCACAATGTTGAAATGTTGATGAAAAACAAGAAGGATAAAGTGTATTCGTGTTTCCCTGAAATTCTGACCACACCGTCTGAGTGCAGAAATCCAGACTCACCAGAGCAGGCAGCACGTCTCCAATCTGTCACTGTCCTGTTTGGGTGAGCCTGTATGAACTATAACCTCACTTCTCTGTTCTTAGCTGACAGCAGTGGCGTCTGGGGTGGTCTCCTGCTGCTGCAGCCTGTCTGTCTCACGGTTTGACATGTTGTACCTTTCAAGATGCTATTCTGCTTTTCCCGGTTTTAACGAGTGGCTATTTGAGCTACGGTTTCAAACCAGTCTGCCCATTCCGCTTTGACATCAACAAGCCACTTCTTGGCCACATAATTGCTGTTTACTGGAAACTTTCTCTTTTCTCCTCCATTCCCTGTAAACCTTAAGAAAAGCCTTAGCGTGAAAATCCCAGTAGATCAGCCATAAGTATATACCGTTAGCACAAAGCATACCAGAAGATTTTGTGATAAAATTTTAAGTCCATACCACTAATCAAGAATATTTTATTTCTCACCGCGGCGAAATTTCTCTTTGGCTACTTCGGTTCACGTTACATAGAATGAGGCAAAAACTGACAAACAAGCAATAAATAAGGGTTCATTTTTTTTAAGCGTTCAGGAAAGTCCCAGATAACAGATAATGATGTAGTAGGGTGCTTATTGAACAATGATGATCTGAGGCTTCGTTTACAGCAATGTAAACGTTTACAGCTGTGTGCATTTAATCTGATTTCTGCCAAGCATGAGTTCAAAAAGCAGCCAAAGTTGATAGAAACTTTTTGAAAGACCTTAAAAAAAAATGTGGGGAAAGACTGATCAGGACCACTTTACATGATTACATGGCAGCCTGGCTGCCTGGAAGCAAAGTGTAAACAAGATTTGGATAAATGTGCTTTCTATTCATGCAATCTCAGAGTATTTACACTTGAAATTAACCTTGACTCGCAGTAATATTCCTTTAATGAGCAAGCGCAGGTTTTCTCACCTGCCACCCTTTCTTTGCACCATGAACCTTTATCCTCAAATACCGACTTTTGCTAATAAAAAACACGACATATTGGTGGCTGTCCTATCCAATTGGTTTTGGCTCTGAATAAAGTGCCAGCCGACCAGCTGGAACATTTTGGCAGTGTGCGTGTCAGAAGGAAAGAGTGTGTGTCCGCTAGCGTGCAGGCAGCAGTATGTCGATCTGGCATTGCTATTCCCCTTATTTCAGACCTTACATAACGCAGATCGTTCCAGAAAAAAAAAAAAAAATGTGACAGCAAAACTCATGCCGTGACGCAGTAGTGTTGCCGCGGGGGAGAAGACGACATCACAACAGATTGGAAATGTTACTCATTCAATGGAGCCAATAAAATGCACACAAACGCACAGGCTAGCATCATAACTCTCCCCAAACAGGATGCTGAGACAACAAATTAGTATTTAGAGAGGGCTGCATCTGCTGCTGGGAAAAGGTTTCTAACCCCTGGTAGGTCTGTTTACATTTATTTAAAGCTCATAGTTCTATCGTTTCACTCTAATGCAGATGCATTGTGCTTTACTGAGATTACTTTAAACTTCAGGTTAAAGTCAGGGTCCGTGAAGTTGGTATTCCCTGTAACTCCAAATGCATCACTTCTAATACAAATGTGCCCGAGTTTACAAAATACAAATTAAAATATTTTACATACACTATATACAGAGTGCGAAATACGGGAGGGTCCGGGGGGGCTCGACCCCCCCCCTCCCCCGATTAACCCATGATACCCCCTGAAAGCCTCAAAAGCAAATTTAAAGGGGGTCTTAAATTGTGTCAAAAAAAATTAAAAATGAAATATTTTTTGTCACTAATGGTCACTAAATTTTTTTTAAGCTCAACATGTCCAGTATTTAAAATTCAAAACATTTATTCACAAATATTAGAATTAGAATCAGACATACTTTAATGATCCCAGTGGGAAATATGTTCTGTTTTTTGTCAAGTGGAGCCAGCCAATCCTATTAGCGGATACAAATTAGCCATGTGCGCGCCAAACAGAAGAAAGACGTAACGTTGACAACAGTTAATACTAAAAATGTTTAAATTTTAGTATTAGGAACTGATCTTATCTGTTGTGCCTGTGCACTTTATCTGTTTCACTGTTGGTGAATGAGAAAGTCCTCTCGAGTTCTTGTATGTCTGGTGAATGTGAACAATTGTCATTAAAGCTAACTTTGACTTTGACATTGTAATGTTATAGGCCTACTGCATATTGAGAAAATTTACATCGGTATTGTGCAACAATCGGGAGATGGGGACCCCCACAAATATTGACAGGTATTTCGCAAAAAATTAATTCCTTTTTGTCTAACGTATTGATTACGATACAAAGAAAATGTGAAAGCATGACGTTTTAATTTTTTAAAGCAACCACAAAATTATTATTTTTTTAAATATGTAAAGTTTCCGCACAGTTAACAGTATCAGGCTCTAAAAGGTTAAAAACAAGAAACATGGGTCATTTCATAAAGTAATGTAGTGCCGCCCCTCTCCCACTTGTTGCTGCGTATTACCATCAGCTGGCCCAGAAAAAGCCTCCACTTCCTTCTCTTGTGCACAAGAAAGACAAATTTGGTTGTTTAGAAATAGTTCTGGTCAAAAATTCACAGTAACCCACCAACAGAGGTGGGTAACCTACACACTGCTAATATGCTGTTTTATTTGATGAGCTTAAATATTTTAAATCTTTAATTAAAAAATCTGTAACATATACTCTATGTTACTATATGTCTAAGAATGGGAATAGATGGAAATTCTCTGTTTTTAGCTATTCCTAAGTAAACTTCAAGATGAAAAGAAATCTTAAATATGTGTTTTTTAGAGTCTGTAAGTAGTATAAAACAATTCATCTCAGGTCCGACCAGTATAATTTTCCTGAGTAAAAACCTACATGTCATTCCCTGATTTAATCGCTTTTTTGTGCCAAAAAGGCTCCGGACACTTTGGTTAAACATCAAGTATTCAGGCCCATCTAACTTATCCAAAAGTGATAAAGTAGCTGTGTGTGGTAATAAATCCCTTCAAAAGGCCAGGGCTAGCTTGTGATGCATCTAAAAACAAAAATCAGCCAGATTTCTTTCTTGCCAACTGTAGGAGGATTTCTGTCGTTTGGCGAAGGAGCTGATAAACAGAGAAGCTGCTGCTTTTCTGTCCTACTCATATGAACCGTGGGAGGGAGCAGAAAACAAGGAATGGCTTTCTCATATTATATATATATATATATATATATATATATATATATATATATATATATATGACAATCTATCCATTTTGTTCCTAAAAGTCAGATGTACCGATGAGAGCGATAACATCTAGCTCAATCACAATAAGTACATATCTTCAGCCTGCCTCGCCTCTCGCTAAATATTTACTTTAGATTTTAATCTTCGTTCGAGGTAAAAGATCATATCAACAGATAGGCCCCTGGTGGAAAATCCCAGACTAGACGAGGTCTACCACAGCGCTGTCGACACGGCAGCAGCAGCATCTGGGTAATCTATTTCGGCCCTCATGTCCATTTGCCTCCACTCCATTCTGCTCGACTGACTTTGTTCACAGACTGAGAGGTTTGCCTTGTCGCGGTCGGTATGGGGGGTGGGGGGTGCTGAGCTTGTAGAAAACCTGGAGTGCTCATGCATGCACTGTGTCTGATACACACGCTATTAATATTTGAAACCCTAAAGCTCAGTCTCTTATCGCTCCCTTTTCGCCTTGCTTCTTGTTACCTTAGTTCAGCTCCATACGATCCGACTGGGTGGTATAAAGCGCCACCTCAGTGAGGCAGAGATTCATTTTAGCATCAAGTGCAACTCTCAGAATCTGGACTGAAAATGCTTAATAAGGTGTAAGTCAGAGGAAGTGACTTTGCAGTATCTATCCAGGATTTTGGGTAGTTGCTCATTTTATGGCTGATACGGCCAAGTCAGGCTGGGCTTTAGAGAAGTTTGCAAACGAGATGATCAGTCAGGATAAGTGGTGTCTGGCAGCAAAGTTGATACACACAGCATGTGGAAAAAGAGCCAACTGGGAATCCTCGATGTCACTGTATGAGATACGGTGACATTCAGCAGGGAAAGCACTTCTTCCTGTTATACAATCTAATGCATACAAAGCCCTTAAGAGAAGAATCTCCAGAAACCAATGGTTGGTTAGATGGATGGTTGATTGGTTGGTTGGTTAGATGGTTGGTTGGTTGGTTGGTTGGTTGGTTGGTTAGATGGATGGTTGATTGGTTGGTTGGTTAGATGGTTGGTTGGTTGGTTGGTTGGTTAGATGGATGGTTGATTGGTTGGTTGGTTAGATGGTTGGTTGGTTAGATGGTTGGTTGGTTGGTTAGTTAGATGGATGGTTGATTGGTTGGTTGGTTGGTTGGTTGGTTAGATGGATGGTTGGTTGATTGGTCGGTTGGTTAGATGGATGGTTGATTGGTTGGTTGGTTGGTTGGTTAGATGGATGGTTGGTTAGATGGTTGGTTGGTTGGTTAGATGGATGGTTGATTGGTTGGTTGGTTAGATGGTTGGTTAGATGGATGGTTGATTGGTTGGTTGGTTAGATGGTTGGTTGTTTGGTTGGTCGGATGGATGGATGGATGGATTATATATGGTTATATTAGATGATATAATTTGAAATGAACGCCATAGATAGATGGTGAGATTAAAATTCTGTGCAACTTTTAGAAAATTGCAGCACACAATACAGTTTTTGTTACTATCCGAAACAAACCGCTGGTTTAAATATTAATGACTCCTGGTCCAAACTTTTAGCTGATAATGCACATTTTGGACCCAACCTTCACATCAAGCCAACGACACATTGCAACTATTACAGGAATATCATCCTAAATTCCTCACAGATCATCATAGAAAGAATGGAGTACCATAAAAGGATGCAGGTGTGTCCATTTTAAGTGAAACAATGATGGCTTTTAATGGATAAAAAACATTTAAAGCTTTAGTCGGTAATTCTGTTCAGAAACACATTTTGTTATACTGGGTAAAGCCCTTTTATCCTGAAAGTTGTCAGTACATTATGTATTGAGAAAAAGGTGGTTAAAAAAAATCAATCTCTGTGGGACCTACAGGTATGTAAAAACTCTGACCAATCACTACTTTTCGCACCGAAGATTCATTGTGACAAGTTTACTTAACATCAATGTACACGCACGTTAGTTTCCACTTGCTGGCTGCGCACTTCTAGTGTTTATGTTCCCGGTTAGCTTTGCGGTTAGCCGTTCATTGTAGCTCTGCTTCTCTTACCGTAGACTTTGAACATTACTGAGAGTCGCAAGAAGCAAACTGCGTTCATGTTTATGAGAGGAAAACCTCAGCAGAAAGAAAAAAGATCAGAGCGGATTTGGAAGATTTTTTTCATGCGGAAGAGGAAGGTAAGACGGTCTTGTGCATGCACAGTTATTCAAAAAGGGACTTGGAAAAAGTCCAGAAAAATTGCATACTCTATCTTTAATACAGTTGCATATACATAAGTTTAAAAAGCATAGGTTAGAAATCACAAAACAGCCCTGGCAAACATGAGGTAAAGTCAGTAATAATTTGAGGTATCGACCAGAACAAATTGACAGAAAGCTGCTAAATGTGGTTTACAGAGACTAACTTTTGATTGAAATGATTTAAATGAAAATTATGTGAAAATAACTGAAATAGTAAAAGATGTGGATGCTAAAAAGGAATGGAGTCCCACAAAGCTCAATTCTTGGTCCCTTTCCTCTCCTGCTTCCATGAGTTTTAAGTATAACTGGGAAGACAGTCAGAATTACACTATGGCAGCAATGTAGTTATGCATAACTCGACGGCAACCCTTCCATCCTTAGACACTGTTTATGTTTCTGTAATCTGAATTACCAACAATTATTATCATCTTTGTCATTATGAGCAGTAAATCAAAGTCTGGTGGCTATTGTTTTCTGTGATGTGTGATAAACACTGGTTTTGTCCATCTTTTGAGCTCTTACTTCTTCTTTATGACCTTCTGTTGTACTTTTGGTATCTTTTTACAAAGGCCCTCATCTGTCTTCCCACCCTTCATTAAGGATATTTGGTGTCCGAGCTTGATTTGTTGAATTTAACAATGAGTCCTGACAAATAATTGTATTTTAAAAATAAAGGTTGATTAAAGCTATTTGGGTCGATTAAAATAACACACATTTCAAACACACACATTCATTTTCCCTTATCACACATGCACTAATACACACTTCCTCATGGCTGCGTCTCTAATTATAGCTTGCCCATTAATCAGTGACAGCTGTAATTATACTAATTCCACTGTGTAATCTGATCAAGGTGAGTAGGATCAAATCATAACTTTTCCCTGTTGCTACACTTGCCGGGGAATTTAAGCAATCATGGCAGAGGTGAGGTTGCCAAGAAAATTGGTTTAGACCACAACAATCTGATTTGACTCGGTATGGTAGCTGATTAGTGGGCAAAGCAACGGAGTTCGTGTAAACTGCCACCTCTGTAGCCTCTAGACTGCTATTGAACCCAAAATAGCTACTTTATAAAGCTGTTAATTTATGAAAAGAGATGTTTTTTTTATTCCTCAGTTAATTATAAGACTTAAAGTTTAATTGTATTCCCTCAAAACTTCCTTTTCACTTTAACAACTGACTGTTCCAACACTTTATTGGATAAACATATTTATATCAAAAAGTGTTAACAGGGTACATTGTCATGGAGCATTTATAGCTTTACTGCTACATTGTAATTTTGAGTTTTTATTGGTTTCACGATTCTTGAAGCTTTAGATGTTAGATTGGGGTGAAACAAACTAAGGTGGATGATAACAATTTTATTTTGTTTATGCAAGGCAGATTTTGTAAACTCCCTACTATTAATATATTTAGTCTCTGGTAGGAGGATAAAGTCCAAAATTATATCCATAAGTGCATGTTTAAAATACTCTATGGATTTGTATCTTTAATTACTGAAGTTATTGTGGAAATTTGCATTTTTTCACTGTGATATTCCCAACTAATCTTGACAAAGCATTGATGATGTTGATGTTGTTGTAGCATTGAGCCACCAGCTAATTTGTACCAACAAATTTAATTTAGTCCCTTTATTCTTCCATTTCTCTTTTACAATTTTGTACTTCTGTATTTAAATCATGGGATGTTATTCTTTGTACTGTTCAAATATCACAGAATTTTATATATATATATTTCTGCAAACTTTGTTTTGAATAGTACTTCCATTCACTGTGGATTAGTTATAGGACCCCTGATCAAACATCATTAATTCTGAGCAAATACCACTGAATTAATATTACTTATTGGAGTCTTAAAGCCAGTGTCAATCCTATATATATTTACTTTACTTTTCGACTGTAAAAGTGTGAAGAAAAGTCTCTCTCATGGCTATGAAATAAAACGTTATTGATACAAATTTAAGTCGTCCCGCTGGTATGAAATGAGCATAACTAAGGAGGTACAAGAGGATCATCATATGTTAATATGTCTTCTAAGATATTTTAACACCAACCTACCATAGATGCATCTTATTATACCAATTTAACTTTGCAGCTTTATCATTTCAGTGGAAAACAAATCACAAATAGTACAGCATAACTTCTGTAACCAAAAAGGGTCTAGATTATAGCATCTAGCACTGATTCACACCATTTTAGACAAAAGTTGAAAGTTTGTATGATTAAGAAGGATTTTAGGACTTAAAATTGTTTTGTTTTTTTTGTGACTAAAAAAGACAAAAGCCTGCATTTTGTTTTTGTCATTTTGATTAATTGCCACAGAATGGGCGGAGGGATTAATATGTTACCCACATATAAAACAGAAATCATACGTAATACAAAAAAGGGTACAAAAGATCTGAAAACAAAATTAATTATGTGATCATTTGTAAATTTAACAGGACCAAAAAGGTGAAGAATAAAATATTGCTTATTTCACCTATCCTTTTCCCAATGTCTCTTTTGAACAGGTTCTGAATATCTATATTACACATATGGAAAAAAGTATAATACAATTATTATTATAGCAATCTGAACAATCTCCATGGGTTCAAATCCTGATGGCGTCAGGAAGGGTGTCTGGTATAAAAACTTAACACGGTCTGGAAGCACATCAACTTTAAACTGGAATATTTTTGAGCAGCAGAAAAGCACTGAAATCACTGGTCTATTTATTATGTTAATAAACAAACTGTTAGTAGGCGATCTGCCTTGTTAAATATTCTTATTGGCCTTTTTTTGTATCATGAAAATTGGATTAGAGATCCTGACAAGAAGTCAAGGAGCCAGTAAAAAAAAAAAAAACAAGGAACCAGATAATTGACCATGTGTGCAAACATTACTCAATCCTCCTGAGTTTGGTATTTAATGCTATCTCAAATTTTCTTAGCTATTTTCTGAACATGCGTGTCTGTGTGCACGGCTGAGAATAACACCGGGAGCCACGGTTAGGCGTGATTGATGGCTCTTTGTTACCACAGCGTTTGCAGCAGTAGCAGTGGATGAGCGGCCCTGACTGTAATTGGTGCATTAACTGTCTGTCAGATCCAAACGAGCGGATCTGAAGTAGGTTCTGACCTGTGGTCCTCTACAAAGCCAGGGGGAGATGTGGTTGTGATGTTTCCACAGAATCATAACAGAAACTACATGACAGAGAGGCAACTACCAGATAATGTGAGTGATATATAATGTTTGTGATTTTGTTGTACAAACAGCAAAAAGAAAATCGACGTGGTGAATTTCCTATTGAACACTGAATATCCCATCCCGTCTGCCTTTTAGTGTCAGTTGCAGCAAATTTTCTAAAATACAGGCAATTTAATTATACTTTGTCTAATAATTTCAGATTGAGGAGTGAGATTTTTTTTTCTTTGCTGCACAGCAATTTGTTAGACTACTGTCTTGGGAAAAAAATTAACTTAAAAAAAAGTAAAAAAATAATGAAAAAATTTTTCTTGCAGTTGAAACTTTTAAATTTTAGTATTAAGCAGCTCTACTACTTTATTTTGTTTCCCATTGGGATAACATCAGAAAAGTCCCCCAGGCCTTATTTTCTCAGTAGGGCTGGACAATATGGGGTAAAAATTAACTCTCAGTTTTTTAACCAAATTAAATTCATCAACAAAACAAAGATATTGATACATTTTTTTTTATAGAAATCATTTTAAAAAACTTTTAATTCAACCATCTCATCTGGGAGTTGACCTGAATTCAAAGGGAAACTAAATACAATGTGAAAAATGCTTTCAAAATGCTCATAAAGACGGCAGGCCCTGATATTGTAAAAATGAAAATACAACACAAAATGATTTATTTATTTATTTATTGTTTTTTTTATTTTGCTAGTGGTATTACGTAATGAGCAAGTTTTGAGTATACTTCAAAGAACAGGCTTCACTTCACTTGTGTAACTTATGTTAAATAACTAATTGAAAATTATATTAAATAACTAAATAAATAGATAATTAATAAAAAGTTTCCTCTTTAGAGTATTTTGACAATATATTGTTTCATGGAAGCCCAATAGAATGCATTGGTAAAAATCAAATTCTTGATTCTCCATAATTGTATTTTTGTGAATTGCAAATTTTAATTAACTGATAATTTCTTATTTATTGTTTTGCACAGCCCTACTACCGAGGCAGTTCCTTTTGTATGCTTCAGCTGTGGCTCTGTCTGCTGACGCTGAGCAGATCCTCTTACAGCAGGAACGTCGCTACAATCTGTGGACCCAGATCTCTGTCAACCACAACAGCTCAACCCTCAACGTAATTCAAAATAGTGAAATCTGACCAAGCAGTTACGGTTTTATAAAAAAGTACCATCACTCCAAACTGGGTGGAAAGGTGTAACTAAAATGGATTTTGAATTACCTGCTGATACCGACAGCTGAGTGTCTGCAGGGGAGAAAGGAAAGGAGATCCAGTCACTAAAATAAACACCCTGATTTGATTTTCAGCGGTAAATCTATAACAGATGAACCTGTCACAGTAATTATAGCTTAAAACATGCTTTTAATTATAGCTTTTAACATGTAAAGTAACTCACAATTCATAGAAATATGTAACTTTGAATCTAGCAGCAACTACAACATGTCTGCTAACGACACACAATCCTGAGGGACCGTGACCATTTTAATTGGGCACTAATTGGGCACTATAGGCAGCAAAATAATGTAACATGACAAGTTTAAATCCTGAAAAGTGCTTTGCTTTGTCAGCCTTTATTTAATTCATTTGATTTTCCCTAACAAAACCAGATTCTATTAACGTATTTGAAAGTTAAAATTGTAACATATGGTGATCTTCAACACGGATGGCTGAATTAAAATCTTGCATTTGTAAAATGGTTCTGTGTCCATTAAAATCTACTAGTTTGAAATTGGAAGCTGAGGGAGAGAGTAGCTAGCACGATAAAATGGAAAGGGTTCCCGTAGTGGAAACACACCTAAACAGTGGTATTTTTTAGCCATGTGGCTGAAAAACGGGATCAACAGCTACGTTTACATGGACAAAAGTAATCGGCATAAATGGCTGATCAGAATAAAAACGCGTAATTTAAACGAGACAATCAGAATGAAACTGTAATTCTATTGAAGCGGGTGGTTTATGCAGATTGATAACCCGATCAGCATGCAAATAAACACTTGTCAGGCTCAAGTTATTACGAATGTGGTGAACTGACCCGAGTGCGCCTGATGCAAGTGTGACGTATTTCCGGGTTGGTGAGTGGCGGAAATACTTTCAATATAATTATGATTGAAATAATTTTTTAAGCATAATTAGAACCTGGTGCAAGTCTAGCCTGGGCGCTCGGAAGCCAAACTAACTCATATAATACTGCTTGTTTGCTGTTTTTGTAGTTTAGCAAAGACACAAGTACTTCTTCTTCTGTGGTTTTTTAGGGGAATGTGATAACTGTGCATATCAGAGTGGTTCTATTCTGAATAAAGCCAGGTGCATAAACACACACATTATGATCAGATTAATTGATTGTGTGCCCATATAAATGGTACAATCTGATTATTTCATCCGAATACATTTTAATCTGATCAGGAAATTTTTGTTCATGTAAACATTCAAGTCACTGTGTCTGGCCTCCAAGTTTCTGAGGATCAAATTAAAAACAGGTCCTTTGGCTCTGTTGTATTTCAACAATACTGTGTCATCTATGTGGGACCTTTTTTATGCTTGAATGATTCAAAGGTTAAAGTTAAATAGCTTAAAGAACGAACTTGACAACAATGTGTGGAAAAATCAGCCAAAATCCAAAGAAACACTGTTCAGAAAACCTCAAGGACACTGAACAGAAGAACATTTGGGAAAAAAAATCCAAAGTTTGGGTTCTTGGACGCAAAATGAGAACATTAACGACAGATGACTGGAGAATGTTATTGCATGAAATAAAGCGACGTAGGCTGGAACGTGTACAAGCAGTCGGCTCTAAATATTACCCTCTTAAGAAAATACTGGCAGCAAGATGACCCACAGACATGTAGAAACAGTCACACTCTAGTAGATACTGATTAATCAAAACACCACATCTGTATTATTACACCCACACAGACTACATACACAGCGTGTCGACGCTCAACCGTATTACTGAACTCAATATTTATCCAAGAAGTACACAGAGCTGATGTTTGAGTAAAGAACCCCCTCCATAGTGGCAACAAGGAGTTCAATCACTCTACAAAGTCCTATCTGCGGCGCGTACGGTGGAAAACACGTGTCACAGAAACACAAAGCAGGCCGGCTCTGCAGGGCCGGGTGTGCTCTGTTTCGGACCTGCCTCAGTCTGGTCACCGCTCCCACTCGCAGCTTTCCAAAACAAACGGTGGGGTTAGACACGCGGCCCGTCCGTCTCCCGTCTGGTCGCAGAGGAGGACGCCGACTTGCAAGCACACGATGGCAGCTTGTGAAGATGAGAATAAGAGGAGAAAGTGAGAAACGCGGTGTGAGTGCAAAGCGTGAAGGGATGCCACGTGCTCTCCGTGTGGATTTCACTCAGAAATATATGTTAATCGCTGTGTCGTGTTTTGAGTCGCTGCGTTCTTTAAGATCACGGAGAACATACGCTGTCAGAGCGTCTGAGGAGAGGCGAGCCAAAACGGCAAGTATTCATAAACAGGCGAACGTGGGTTTCCTCATAATCGTTTTCACACACACACGCCCTAAACAGCAGGACTCCTAATGCAGAATCACTGAAAATCTTTAAACGATAATCAGCACACCAAGCCATGAAAAAGAACTGAACTGAAAACAGTGAAAAAATGCTCTGATCCTGTAGGAAATAATCATAATTTTTTTTTAGACAGGCAGAAAATGAACCAAAGGCCACAACTGCATGAGGTGAAAGGACCAAAATCAATGTTGACTGGACTACGCATAAAAAATAACTATTTAGTAGCAATTTAACATTTAACACAGATATATGTTAAACAGCATATATTTTAAGTAAAAACAGGCAAATTACACATTTCAAACTTTTAGCGTAACATTTTTAATTTGTCTTTTTTAGTCTAAAAGACTGAAAATCCTACATGTAGGCTAAAAAGACCCAACAAGCTGCCTTTATTCCAGATGCTCACGGTCCTTTACTGAATCATCACCATTTTGTGCTGCTGGTGTTTTGAATTATTTAATTGAGAGGAATCAGCAGCTTTGCTCCTTCTATAATCAGCGCTAGCAGCTGCTTGCAAACTTTTTCTTAAATAAAGCTATTTCTGTTTATTTATGTGTACATCAGATCAGGGTTTCTACACTTTCACTTAAAATTTCTAGATTTTTCTTAGTCTTTTAGCACAGTATTCAACTTTTTTTTAAAAATAAAATTGAAAGAAATATTTTGTGAAATGGTTTTTGGTCTCCTGCTCAACAATAAAGTAAACGTGGAATATTTTAACACTCTCAACAGTCTGGCTTTTGTAAAACCTAGATATGTAAATTATTATGAATCCGTGGCATAAAAAGGGTCTTGCATGTTTGTCTGATTAAAAGAAAGGCATGGCATTTTCTTTATTTTTTTTACTTCCTTCGTTTAGAACAGGGGTCTGAACAAATCAACTGATTGTGACTTTGATATCAAACAAAAACAACAAAAACAACATTGTGTCACTAGGATCTTGAATTTAAGTGAACATAAAAGACTAATAAAATAAGTTTTACTTAATAACAGCAAGGTCTTAACTGCTCAGTTCAGCATTTTAATAACTTAAGGAGGGTGCTTAGAAGATGTGGTGGATTTGCTTATTGTAAAAATGTTGAATTTCCATTATTGTAAGACCCCAAAATAGAAATGCAACTCTCATTCTTTAATTTAACCGTAAAACTTCGAACGGTCCTTCTGGGAATTTATTCACTAGAAGCAAGAGCAACAAAGTCTCTTTGCACTGAATCGGCTGCCAACCCCTGGATCTAGATCAATGTGGTCAACCAGTTCAACATCAAGAGGCAGAATAAAATCCAGCAGGTTTGCAGAGAGACGCATAACAAAAACTCCATTCTTTAATATTGACTCAAATGCTTTATAACTGTGCTGCCCCTGGTGTTTCGGATGAACAACTGCAATAAAGATGGCTGAACAGCAGTCATAGGTTAGAGATAAAGAACTCAACGGCAGGCGAAAGTTGCCAATTTTTCAAAATGAATTATTTTTAACTTAAATTCCCCCGCAAACTGCAGTTAAAGCAGTGATTCTTAATTAGCGGGGGAGGGGGTGTGAATGTATTGCATGGGGAGTGCAAGAACAGCCTTGCCTTTTTGTCCAGAAAATACAGGCCTTCTAAATATGACAACAGCGCCCCCTGTTGTTTGGTATGTACCTGTATCAGTAATATGATGAATACTATTAATAAACTCCTAAAAATGCACAAAACTCAATGCAACTGAAGTTTATCTTTCATGTTAATTGCTTGATATTATTTTTGCCACATGAGGTCCATAGCTAGTTAAAAGTTGAATGCAGGTACGAGTCGGGTTAAAAGCCATTTATGTTGTTGTTAACAATACAGTCAAAAAAGTGTTGCAATATTGAAACAGTCTAGTTGTTAGAAACCATTATTATGTTATAAATTAACCCAAAAATTAAGTCTTAATGCATTAACACAAAATGATAAAAGTACGTTTGACCAATTTTGTCGGGATGGGGTGGGGGCGTAAAATATTTTCCTTCTTCAAAGGGGGGCGCAACAGAAAACGTTTTTTATAACCATAAATATGCTAAAATCTTTCACACATTTAAACTTAAATGTTCATTATTCTCTGAAGATTTAAATTTTACACAATATTTAAATCGATCCTTGTTCTGATCCCTATTTCAGCCACTTGACTCTAATAAAATAGATGTGAAAAGAGACCCTGATAAACCTGAAATAACTATGAGGCACCCCCTGAGTTGATGTCATTTACCGGACTGACATACATAGCCACATTTCCTTAGAGTAGACTGTGAGTAATGACAAAAAATTACTTTAAATCATCTCTTCTAAAAGCAGATTTGAAACGTCCCCAAGGCATGTAGAAATTGACTCATAGTTAGGATAAAGGGTCCCATGGCAAACGGCTCCTTTATGTTCTAAAACACATTGTTTGCTCTGTAATTTCCTTTATACATCCTCAGAGTTAGACTTTCCATCCATTTATCAAGTCCTCTAGTCAGTTCCTGCATGGAAACAAAGCTTTTACTGTATTGCCATCCTCTTAAAACCCGCAACCTCACATTCACGACAGCCAGGAAAGCCGTTTTATCTTCAAAAATACAGGTTAAAATGAAACAACAGGATATCAATAGCAGCTTCAATCAAACGGGTCTGCTGAAGACAGAAGACCACAGGTGCTTCAGCACGAATACAAGACTTTAAAGTGAAAACGGGCACATACCAAAATACGCTCAGTTAGCATTAGACTTTCATGCTGAGGGTCAATTAAAATCTTAATCACCTACATTATGCTTGCTCCAGTTTGGCAGTAAAACCATGTTTTATTCAGGTTTGAACTTCAATAGAAACACAACTCCTCTGAAGTCTTTTGCAATCAATGAAAATCACCAAGTAGGAGAAAACTACCACACAAACAACTATACCTTAGCTAACCAGACAGAGGGAAAGCAGACGCCTTATAGCATCAGCTTTAGCCTCACAGTACATTTACTGTATACTGAAATAAGGTGATGAGTCTGACTCACCCTGCGGCGACGCAAACCCTCCTAATAAAAAAGAAAATGCTACGTCAAGGTCTTCCTATGACGTCTGCACAACAACACTCCACCCTGAAATATGGTTCCCAGCTGCTGGCCCTGAGGTCACTCTTCTAGCAGGTCCCACTTTTCACTGCTGCACTTCTCAGATGTACAGAAAACCCTCCAAGGACATGAGAGTGGTGAAATATGGCCAGCCTAGTTACTTTTGGCAAGGCGATTAAATCTTCTCTGGCAGCGTTCTTCCTGCACCAAGAAAAGAATATAATGTATGTGTATAAAAATGGGAGTATTACTGCACACAACACCCACACTGAAATACCCTCAAAAATACTGATGCCATGCAGCTGTAACAGTGTCCGTAAGAATTTAAATCCGAATACTTAATACCAAGTGCCAATTAACGGCAACATGAAGGTGGATTGTTACCAGAAGTTCAACCCATATCCTTTATTTCCAACAGTGTTTAGGCAGAGCTTAAGGTTTTCCAACCTGTTTTCTCTGAACTATGTCTAAACTTTTGATTCCACTTGTAACAAAAATTTCATTTTGATTAAACGAAGTTGTAAAACAGACAGAGATGGAGAAAAATTAAACATTAGCTACGTTTACAGGGACAACAGTAATCAGAATAAACAGTAATCAGAATAAACAGACGATCGGAATAAAAATGCGTCATGTAAACAAGCCAATCAGAATATTGTGATCAGATGAAGCTCAATCTGAATGAAATTGTATTTCAGATGAGAGGGGTGGTTTATGCAGATTGATAATCCGATCAACGTGCATATAAACGCTTGTTGGGTTCAAGTTATTCTGAATGTGCACATGTGCGCCAGACATGAACAGTATTTCTGGCTCCCGATACAACCTTTTTACATTTAAAGACCTAAAAATGTTATTTATTCAGTAACGCTTTAACCATAATTAGAACCTTGTGCAAGTCCATCCTGGGAACTTGGAAGACAAACTCGTAAAATACTGCTTTGTTTGTTATTTTCTGTAGTTTAGCAAAGACGTATTCTGTGTCTTATGTGTTGTTTAGGGGAATTTGATAACTGTGCATGTCAGAGTGCTTAGACTTAGACAACTTTATTGTCACTTTGTGTGTACAGAGTGCATACAGAACGGAATTTCGTTGCATTCAGCTTATTACAGTGTAATGGGATTGCAGGTGGAATAAGGCAGCATTACAATACAATATAAAGTGCAGCAGTGATCAGATGTAACAGTGCAGGAGAACAACAGTGTGCAGAGAATGTTCAACCATTGTTTATGTGCAAAAATACTGGTGCAAAAAGGCATTTGTATGCAAAAGTATCGTGGAGTGCAAATAATATGTGCAAAAATGCAGTAAACGTTGAGTTGTGTACTATTTAAATGGATAATAAAAGCTCCATAGATTAATGACAACAATCTCAACGAGGACGGAAAGACACAACTCACTTAATTTTGTTCTGAAAGGTAGAAATGCTTTTAAGAAAAAAACAGCCTAAAAGAAATGAAACTGTCCTGCTGTTTCTTTATTTTCCATGTGTCTTTTAAAACAATGAAGTTAGTCCATTTAAAAAACCATTTACAAACAAAAATACAGCAACAAATGCACTGTACATTGCTATTTTTCTCTGTAATTTTCCGTTCCTGTGTATTTATGACATTAAAATGTGAAACGTGTCCATCTTCTCTTGCTCTATCCTGCGATCCGGTCACTCGGCACGCCCCCAGCCGACTGAAAGTCCATAAAAATACGCCACTGCAGTGTTAAGGGCTGTCAAACGCTCGTCCTACTAAGCTCCAAGCGGCTCGTCGTACTTTTAGCAGGATGAGTTGTGGCCATCCTGCCGACGGTGCACTAAATATTCATTAGAATAATGGAGGAGAGGTGCAGGCTGGAGGCCATGAGGACTCCTCATCAACGCAGGCAGCAGGAACTTTGCTGCCATAAAAAACCCACACAGAACGGGGCGCTGGCATTGTTCAAGAACAACAGCAGCTGGGACCTGAGTGTCTGCAAGCACGCAGATGTGAGCAAAAATGTGTGTGTGCCACCAAACTGTGTTAGTGCGGATATTGTTGTGGTGTTTTTAGCCCTTTTTTTGCATGACAATCTTTTATGACCTTTGTTTAAATCTCTTTTTTTTTTTTTTTATTCCACCTTTGCTCAGGGAGAAATAAAAGAGACAGCAGGGGAGGAATCACAGGAGCGCTCAGCACGACCTCCTCAAGGCGGGCGCCCTCCTCTGCCTGTCAGCTCACTGCCCGCACCGCCCAGCGGGACCAATGGGACCGTTTAGGAGAAGCGCAATAAACGTCTCCTTCTGTCAATAACATCAGCTGCATCTGAGCCATCGCCGGCTCCCAGCACAAACAGGGACTACTTTATTAAACCAAAGGAAAACGTTGCTTTATTGTCCTCAAGTGATAAAGCAACGATAAGCCTGGAGGCCTTTCAGTGTTGAGTCTCGAACATGAATCAAGTCCCAACGAGGCTTCAGAAACTTTCCAAAATAACAACTCGGCTGCAGCCTTTATGACACGAAAGCCTCGTCTTGCGGTAGCTTTGTCCAGGCATGGCCACTTTAAATGTGTTTTTCAAGCCTCTGGGATTCTGTATTTGAGGAGAAAATTCAGTATTAATGTGCAGAGAGGGTTGATGAGCACAATCTTTAGTAGCTAAAGTAAAAAAAAAAATAGCAACTAATGCTTAACTCCACAGTGGAGCAGCACATTTAAGGAGACCAGTGAAGATTATAGATCAGCTGCTACAATCATCAACAACTTCCAGATAAGAGGTTTGGTTGTGGTGAAAAAGGCTTCTGGAGGAAGCACTACAGGCTCCTGTTGCCACCAGTGCAGAGCTTGCCCAGCGATGCATCTTCGTTAGGCAATTGATTGATTTATCTATGTAGAAAAAGAAGCTCCTGGCTGTATTCATACATCAACTCATGTTTGGCGCTGTCTGAGCTACCGGGTCAAGACCAACGCAGCAGATAAAGCGTCCGATTCACCGTCAAATGATCCACGTTAAAATGGTTTTTGAAAGTTTCTCAAACTCCGGAGTGTTGTTTTTGTACGGCGGTACTTTGAGGTAGGCAAAGATAAACGGCGGTTTGGGTTTTCTGTAAGTTTGTTTATGAACGGCAGCAGCGTCAGCGCCATGCATGACGAGCGGCTGGAGAGACGACACCAGAGACAACGCCAAGTCGGCTTTCTGTGAAGCCGACGGATCCCTTGTGAAGTCTGGCTGCTTCGTCTCACCCTGAGTGTTTAGAGAAACATTTGGATGCGAGTTTGATTGAACACCGAGGCCTGGATGTGTTAATTTGCTCCTCCTCACCTCTCTGTTTTACTCTATCTTTATTTTCCTTTGCAGGCCAACCAGCTGCTTTTAGTTGTCCTAAAAACTAGGGACAAAAAACTAGATGGAAACTTAAAGGAGATTAAACCTTCTGTGGCTTTGTGGAACAAGTTGCCTTTGAAAGCTGTCTGCTTCAAGTATTTTTTTTATTTTTTTTTATTTATTCAACAGCATTCAGCCCAGTGAGAGTTAACATGCTTTTCTAATTGTCTCTGTTCTGTGTTTTATTTTCTGTTTTACGTCTTCGCTTAATCTCTTAACTTTTATCTCTCTAATCTTTTTTGCTTTTAAAAAAATAATATTTATAAGTAAATTAGATTTGGATATAATGTGCGGACTTCGTGCAGCTGACCAGAAATGTTTCACTTCATCCAGTTTTATTTCACATTTAACTAAGTTAGGATATACAATCTATGATAAAATGTACAATTTAAACCAGATAATGTCATACAAAATACAAAATTGTTAATGAAGACAAGTTATTGGTGAGCTAATGTCGGTATTATTATGACATTTAGAATAAAAGGGTGAAAAAGAAGCAGCTTTGCTGAACTGAGGCCTATTTCTGTTCATTTCCAGCATATTTGCTACTCTGAATATTAAAATAAAATACTACTAGTTTTTCTAGAAGAAAACTAAATGATGATTTTACTAAACATGAGCAAGAAGCATCTTTTTTGCACAGTGAGTTGAACACTTTGGAAGAACGGCCTTTAGCGGATAAGGGCAGCATCACGAATAAAGGGAGATTCTGCAGGAAGAACAGGGATGGACAGCTTGTAGATTGCTGCTTGAAGTTATTTTCTCTGATGAATCCTCCTTCTGATTGTTTGGGACATCTGGAGAATCATTTGTCCAAAAAAAAAAAAAAAAAAGAAAAGCTACCATGAGTCCTGTGTTGTGTTAACAGCGATGCTTCCTGATATAATCCATGTGTGGGGTTGCTTCTTGTCCAAGGGGGTGGGCTTAGTCACACTTCTGCCCGACAACACAGCCATGGATACAAAATGGGATCAAAACATAGTCGAAGAGCAAATTCTTCCACAAATCCAGGAACAGCTTGGTGATGATCTGATTATTTTTCAGCATGAAGGGGCGCTAAGTCCAAAGAGGAAGTCGTTAAGTGACTCAAAGACCAAAACAATAAAAATCTGGACCCAATTCTTAACCCCACAGACAACCTGGTGAAAAAGCAGGTGGAGAACCAGAAGAAACTGATTGACTGAATGCTTAAAACCAACATCCAGAAGCTTCTTACCTTACAGCTTTAAAGGCATACTATGCAACATTTTTCAGTTAATTAATGTGTTCCATACCGTTTTGGATGATTAAATGAGTCATTTCAGGTTGAACAAAGGTTTTCTCGGCCGCCCTGGGGGTCTGTGGGGGAAATACCGCACTTGCAATTGCAAGAGCTCACGGCCCGCACACACAGAAGTCTCGCTTTACGGCGAGAACTCCATGTGTTTTTGCCCTGCCATTCACTATATGCACGCGCGAAAGCAACAACAAAGAACCGCGTGTTAACGTCAAATAAACATGCAAGCATATCGAGTTTTTTATTATTATTATTATTAAATTATTTGTTGTTTTTTTTATGTTGGCGAGACGCTACCGTGGCGGCTTGGCGAGGCGGTGGCTGTAGCGTCTCGCCAACATAAAAAAAAAAAAAATATATATATATATATATATATATATATATATATAATAATAACAATAATAACAATAATAACAATAATAATAATAATAATAATAATAAAACTGGCGAGGCGGCGGCGGCCGCGGCTTGGCGAGGCGGCCGCGGCGGCGGCTGCGGCTTGGCGAGGCGGTGGCGGTAGCGTCTTGCCAACATAAAAAAAATAAAAAAATAATAATAATAAAACTGGCGAGGCGGCGGCGGCGGCCGCTCGCTGCGGGAAGCTTGATGTTCATACCTTCACTATGTTAGTCATTGTTTGTACTGCCATTTTTTCCACTTTTCGTTGCGTTCGCCTGTCTGCTAAGCTCAAAACAACCGCGCCTGGCTTGACGGAGGAACCAGAACAGCTGAGCATCTTTACCACAGTGCACTTTTACTTTCGCCCTCTGGGGGGAACCTCGCTGGAAAATCAACCCCGGTTGCATAGTATACCTTTAAACTAACAGCAAACACTATCCTCAGCTTTACTTCCTCACACTTTTAAAACTTCTCAGACACAAAAGTATAAATTCCTTCTTTTAGCTTTTTCTTTTTTTATGACCAGGTTTGTCACAAAATGACAAGTGGTCAGTTTTTTTTTATGCAGTGCAAAGACATTTATTTCCATCCCTCCTTCACGTTTAAACATTGAGAGAAAAACGAGCAAATGTTTTGACACATTGGCACATGGAGGAGATGGGGAAAATAAGACAAACAGGGGTAGGTGTGTGTGGAGGGGGGGGGGGGGGGGGGGGGGGGTCTGCAGCATCCCCTGATAGTTGAGCCGCTCCTAAAAATAGCCACACCGGTGGGGAGACTCAATGTGAGACGAGTCGTTCCACTCAGAGACACAAAGCATGAAAAAAGGGAGCGTAAACTGCATCCATTCAGCAGACTGAACACTGAGAGGAGATGAGTGTTGGCGTCTGATGCCTATAGTGCCCCTTTAACTTTGTCACATTTCAGCCAAAGATTCTATGTCGTTTATTCAGATTTTCTGTGCTAGACCAAGACAGTGTAGAGCATCTTTACGGACTGAAAGGGAAATGATAGGTGGCTTCAAGGTTGAGTTTAAGCACTGCAAAAATGGACCTAAAAATAAGTGAAACGTTCTTAAAGTTAGTTTATTTGTCCTTGATTTGAGCAGGTAAATAAGATTATTTGCCAATGGATGAGTATTTTGACCCCTAAAATAAGATAATTAGACATCCTGCACTTGAAATAAGATGATGGAGATGAATTGTTCCTATTTTAAGTGCAAAAATCTTATTCCATTGGCAAATCATCTTATTTACCCGCTCAAATCAAGGGCAAATACACCCATTTTAAGAACATTTTACTTATTTCAAGTTCCGTTTTTGCAGTGAGAGCAGTATCCCACAGTATGGCCCGACTGCGTAAACCTGCAAAGCCGCTCCACCAAAACCGACAGGCTGGACAGAGAGCGCATTAATTAGAGGAGCAGCCAACCAGCCTGTGGCAACTCTGGAGGACGTGCAGAGAATGGAAAAAAGACGCCACTGTTGAAAATAAGCCATAAGAAGTCCTGCTTGTCAAGATGTTCTGGCTAGATGAGACTAAACTTAAACACACTGGAAAAATACCACAGCAGATCAGCTTGACCGTAGTGACACGGTGCTGGCAGCAGCATGCTGTGGGGATGCTCTGGCCGATTCTCCTGGTCCAGCAGAACCACAACACCAAACATAGAGCCAGCGCTGCAATACAATATGGGCTAGAATGGTCCAGTCAAAGTCCAGACCATAATCCAGCTCAGAATCAGTGACAAGAGTTAAACATTATGTTCACAGACACTTTCCATCCAGCCTGACTGAACTTGTGTTATTTTGCAAAGAATAACAGACAGAAATGTCACTATGTGGCAGTTTAAAGCTTTTAGAGGCGTAAAAAAGTGAAATGTCTAAGGCAGGGGTGTCAAACTCATTTTGGTTTAGGGGCCGCGTTCAGCTTAATCTGATCTCAAGAGGGCCACATGAGTAAACTCATTGAAAGATTAAATAGAACTAATAAAAGTGGACTTTTTGTTGATTTTTATATTAAATGAATTTCACTTTTACACAATATATTATGAATAACCTCAGCGTTTTTAAGAAAAGTATGTGCAATTTCAACAATACTTTTACTCAGTTAAACATTTACTTGTGCATTATCCATAAGAACTGATCACAGTGATTGTACAATGTTGAGAAACATTTATTCACATTTTTTGGAACTTAAAAACACTGTTCTGCATGACAAAATACATCAAACAGATAAAAGTTAAGAAATTATTTAAAATCAATTTTCCACATCTGAAGCTCAGTGCTATCATCTGCTGATTAAAACACAGCGCCCCCGTGGACAATATAGGAACGGCAGATTTTCAATTAAACAAAGTGCATGTTTTTTTTCAAATGATTGTTTTATCATTCTGATAATGTATTTAGCCACCGGGTCGGAATAAATTGTTTGGCGGGCCAGAACCAGCCCACGGGCCATATGTTTGACACTCCTGGTCTAAGAAGTGTTGCTACAGGGAGATTGGATACAAATCCATCCACACTTTCCACATTTTTGTTTGTGAAAATTTTGAAAATAATGCTGCTGCTTTTTCTTCCACTTCACAAATATGAGCTACTTTTCATCCATCCTATAACATCATAGTAAAATAAACATGTTTTTTTGTAGTTGCAATGTGCAAAAATTAACAATGTTCAAGAGGTATGAATATAGTAAATTACGTCTCTAAATAGATACAAAAAATGGAAGTTTCTCTTCCGTGAGGGATATGAATTACATTCTGTTCACATGAGCTGGATTAGAGTCAACTTTGTGGTTTCTACATCCAGCCAGAAATCTCTCCCCCCATATAAATCACGTCACAATGTCTTAGAGCAAATGCTTGAAATGTGACAGGTTAGAGCTTACCGAAGTTTGAACTCAGCGTGAAACCAGCAACTTTATCTTCTGAATTCTGTCCTTTTTACACCGCACCTAAAGAGAAAAGGGAGAGCACATCATTAAAGGGATGCTCAGGTATTTTAGTAATACGATAAGATAAGATAAGATAAGATAAGATAGTCTTTATTGATCTCACAATGGAGAAATTCACTCGTCACATCGGCTCATACAAGAAGGTGCAGAGTTAGGGAAGGTGCATTCAATTATATACAGTGAATCTTCATATATACAATGGATCAGAAAGAATACCAAAAAATACAAAAAAGGAAATAGGAATGGGCATATGATGTCTCATTTACATTCTTAGCGGTCTATATATATATATATATATATATATATATATATATATATATATATATATATATATATATATATATATATAAATAAACATATCTATATACTTAAATATATACATATATCTATGCGCCTACTTACATACGCACCTACGCGTATGTATGTGCATATACATAGTATACATTTGTACATACATACATACATACATACATACATACATGTGTACTGACTTATGTTCAGGTGGTGATAGCAGCAGAAGTCACTACATCAGGATTATTGCACGGGTTGTAGGACAGTGTATTAAATAGATTATTGCACCTTGGTTATTGCACATTAATTATTACAGTTATGGTCACAGTTGCAGTTACAGTGCAGCATTGTAAAATACTCAGAAATCAAAGCTTTAAAAAGGTATTTTCACCAAAACATTGCATCAAATATAAATATGCCTGATGCAGATCGAGTCAGAGCCGAGCTTCACGTATTGAGAACAAAAACATCATGTTTAGCATTTTGACAAAGAAAATAAATAAATCAAGCAGAAATGGAACAAATGGGGACCAGAATTCTCCTCAGGCAACCAGAAAGACGCCACGGATCGCCCGGTGTTTGTGCGAAGGAACCCCGGTGACCCTGCCGCAAGCAACGCGACGCACCGCCGGCGACATCACAACGCGACGGCGCTGACAGAGAGTGACAGCAGGAAGCCGCGATATCTGAGGGGTGTGGGAAAGGGAAGCAGATGCTGCCCCATTGTCCGCTCACATCAGTAACGTGACTCTATTGTCACAGAAAAAACGCAACGCAGGAGCATCTTGGCAACAACGACGGGGAGGTGACACTGGCAAGGTTTTAGCAAGGTCTGCCATGAGTGGCAGGTTTCGAAACAAATTACAATCAAGAGAGCCGTCTCTCACTGCCAACGTGACCTGTCCTGCAGGGCCAAGCAACGAAAAGAGCAGGCCGCTGAGGTCCAGCCATTCTGAGGCTGAGAAATAAAAATAAAAATTGGTCAGGTAACACTATAACATCACAATTAAAAGAAAAAAAAAACAACTTCAGTTGGTTGGTTTCCACACTCTAACTCAGCTTTTAAGCTTTGTCTGCTATTTAAAGATGCACGATATATCGGCTTTAACATCGGTATCGGCCTTTTTTTTTTTTTACGTATCGCTCCGATGAGTAAAACTGCACTGCAAAAAGGGAACTAAAAGTACAATTTTCTTGAAATTAGTATATTTTTCCTTGATTTGAACAGCTAAATAAGATTATTTGCCAATGGGGTGAGTATTTTTACGCCTAAAATAAGATTATTAGCTATTCTGCACTTGAAATAAGATGATGAAGATGAATTGTTCCTACTTTAAGTGCAAAAATCTTATTCCATTGGCAAATAGTATTATTTACCTGCTCAAATCAAGGAAAAATACAAACATTTCAAGAAAGTTTTACTTACTTTGAGTTCCCTTTTTGCAGTGTGGGCCGATCTCCATCTAGTTGCCCTTTGTGCCTGTGTTTCAAGAGGTGGAGGGGTTTGGTCATGTACTTTTTGTTCAGTCATGTGACAGGACAGTCCACCCCAGGACTGTGGGGGTTTTAAACGAAGCACAGATGAAATGTCAGCAGTGCGGCCGTTTTTCACGGTGTCAAAAGAAGTCGAAAAGCAGTGTGTAAGTCTAGACCAGCCGTCCCCAAATGGTGGACCTTGGTCCAAATCTGGGCCGAGTGATGGCTCTGCCCAGACCTGTGCCCTGTCTGATAAATTCACAAACATAGAAAATCTTCTGATGGTGCATTTTTTTTCAGGCACAAAGCAAGGCAGAAACACGGGTGGCGTGATCTGGAGGGTAGCTCTACTCCAGTTATTACGACAACAGCTTCACTCAGCTAAACCAATCAAATCTTTTCTTTACTCTGCGGCAGCCAATGAGTGAGCTCAGTAGAGCTGAGCAGAAGAGATAGACGAAAGAAGAAAAGTTGATGCAAAACATAGCTGTTTTAAAGATGAGTGGACAGATAAATTTATGTAAAATTTTCCAGCAGGCAGTTCCAAACCTATGTGCCTTATATGCTCCAAAACAATTGCATTAATTAAAAGGGGCAACGTGAAGCGCCATTGCGAAACAAAGCAAAGCTCTTTTGAGCAAATTTATCCGCTGAAGCACGAGCAGAGAACACGCAAATTAACCAAACTAAAAGCCCAGTATGACAGATCTACCAGACTCATTAATATTTTTTACAGCCCAGCAATGTGCAAACGAATGTTCACTCGAGGTACCATGGATTTTGGGGACACAGGCAAAAATATTTAGTGATGGACAATAGTGAAGGAGTGCTTAAATGCTGTTGCTGAGACATCATTTGATGTATAACAAAAAGATGAGATGTGTAAAAAAAAATTAAACAAATCCTGATGTCAGCTTAAACAGCAATATAAAATGTTTGTGAATAGTAAAACTGTAAATATACTATTAGGTAAGACCATAAAAGACAAAAGCTCAACCTCTGTTCAGACCTTTAACTAGGAAGAAATTTCAGTAATTGGACCTTTGTGTTTTATTTGAATAGACTATAACTCGGTACAAAATTGTACAAAATTTGACCATCACAAAAATGTAAGTGTGTATATATATATATATATATATATATATATATATATATATATATATATATATATATATATATACACACACACATCTCCTAGCGAAACAACGAGGAGTGGGTCAAGCTCCAGTGGAGAAAAAAAAGCACAAAAAAATATGATTCCAAGAGAGAAAAGACTGAAATGTTGCTGGGAATACAGTATGACCGTTGGTGTTTACTGAAGCAGACACTAAGCCTACAGAGGCTCAGATGTGACCACATAGTTGATTGACGTAAATTTTCTGATATGAGCCTCTTAAAGTTGATTTAGATTGGTTTATTTAATTAATAACGGTTGGTCTTTGATCACACCGAGCTGCCTCATTACTGCGGGGCATTGCTGATGGTCCAGCATTATTTAAGTTCTTTATTAATTAGGCAAACCGGCATTATGATAGTTCTACGATACTGCCGCTAGATGTCGCCACGTCTGTTTATATTTGTTAATCACGCTCGAGAGTAAATCATCTTTCAGCTCAAAAAGAATAATAAAAACACATTCAAGATGGAGGCTTGGTGTACATAACCTTATTGTATCATGATCAAATGGTTTTTGGTCTTTTTTATGAGCATATGACATGGCTATCTACCTTTAAGGTCATCTGGAGGGGGCAAAAACTTTAAGATCATGTTTTTTTCTGCTTTTCACTGCATTCAACCTCATATTTTTGCCGAAAAATTCCAATCTTTATGGAATTGACTGTGGCGGATAGACTTTTCAGCTGCGAGGTCTCAGCTGTGGGTTCTCTCTGATGTCCTCCTCTCCTCTGCGGGGTCCCCCCCAGGGCTGTGACCTTTCACGCCTTTTATTTACTTTATATACCAATGATTGTGCACCAATACATTTTATTATCATGTCCCTTTCTCAGTAGTGATGATCCAGACCACGTCAGGGGGGGTTCACTTTGTGGTGCGAGTCCTCCAAGATAAACGCTTCCAAGGAAATGGTTGAAAAACCGTCTCTGTCCTCCGACCTGTGGGAATCTCTGGAGAGCGTTAAAATTGTGAGCCAGAATAAATACCTGGGAGCCGTTCTGGATGACAGGCTGACGTTTGAAGCCCAAGTGGACTTACTCTCTAAGCAGGCTCATCTGCAAATGTATTTTTATCAGCAGCTTCTTGGTTTTAATGCAAATTTTACTTTTATGAGGATGTTTTATTGAGACCCTAGTAACGTTCACTTTAATCTTCTGGTTTGCTCTTTTAGCTTGAAAGAACGGGAACAAACTGTTGGGAATTGTCAGCGTGTGCAGCAAAATCTCTGGTACATCGTTAAGTGACCTCACTGTCTTGTGTAAGAAGAGGTCAGTGAAAAAGACCAAAGTGATGCTGGCAGATCCAGCCCACCCACCGCATGACGAATTTAAGCTGCTTCCACCCAGACGCAGATATCTGCTGACTAAATAGACTAAAACATTAATTTAGCCCTACAGTGATTAGATTCTGAAATAACAGTGTGATTTTGGTGTTTGTATGCTGGTTTGTTACATGTTATTTTCTTTTAGGTATACAATCAATGGCCTCTGGAGGATAATAAAGAGTCTTAATGGCAGGTTTTATCTTTGGGATTATTGTAGTGCTGGATCACACAAGTTTTAACATTCATACTTTTGATTTAGGGTGAAGTTGTAGACCTAGAGGTTGTCATTCACTTATTATTTTATTTACATCCAACACACCTGTCAATTAAATATTCCCACACCATGATGCTGTCACCCCCCCTCTTGCTTGAGAGTTTATACAGTGTTCCTTGGTTTTACTTAAGGCATTAAAACATATTATGAGTGTTTTTTGTCATCTCAATGTGATTCACGTTTCACTGCACAGAGGTGGTTTCTGCCCAGGGCAGCACACCACAGTGGGGTGGCGGGAGGAAGAAACAAAATCTTCCTGAGTGACCAGGCTAAGAATATTACCAGGTAAATAAACAGTAAATTATGATGTTTTGTATCTGAATCTCGGTTTATTAGTTAGTTAAAAGGTACAAGCTTTTCTTTGCAAATCAATATATTTTAGATCATTCAATTCAATTCAATTTTATTTATATAGCACCAATTCATGATACATGTCATCTCAAGGCACTTTACAAAGTCAAATTTAATCAGATTATAAAGATTGAGTCAGATTATATAGATTGGTCAAAGGATTCCTATATAAGGGAACCAGTTGATTGCTTCAAAGTCCCGACAAGCAGCATTTACTCCTGGGGAACTGTAGAGCCACAGGGAGAGTCGTCTGCATTGTCCATGGCTTTGCAGCAATCCCTCATACTGAGCAAGCATGAAGCGACAGTGGAAATAAAAACCACCCATTAGCGGGAAGGAAAAACCTCCAGCAGAACCGGGCTCAGTATGAACGGCCATCTGCCTCGACCGACTGGGGGATTACAGAAGACAGAATATTGTTCTAACATGTAATATTTATTTTTAATCAAAGAGTACCTAATACCCGTCTGTTTCCTCCTGTGGAAGAATTCACCACCATGAATCCAGAGAGCATCCTGTGTGAACAGAAAGCAAGTCGACTTCCCTTTTAATCTATTGCCTTCTATTCAGGCGGTTAAGGTTACCACAAACCGAATGACACCGGCATGTTCAGCTTCAGAAACGTGGCAAAAATCCAGACTCTGAAACGCTTTCTCAACTCCTCAGACATCAATCCGATCAGGCGTTTACGGGATTCTGCACATCTGAGATAAATCTTAAGAAGTCCTATCCCAGGACCCTCATGGCCCACAGACCCCGCTGCCAACAACCTGTCTCCACAGGACGCAACATGCCTCGATGGTTTAGAGTTGTTATGACACAAATACAAAGAGGGCTGCGTGGTTTTAATGCTGCTGATGATTACTGGACGTCATGACGGGAGATAAAGCAACAGTATTTTCAACATGAAAACCTGAAGGATTATGTAAAATATCAAAAAAGCTCCTATAAGAAACTTTTAAACCTACAAACAGGGTTCTTACATCATAAGGCAAGTTCAATTCAAGACTTTTTAATGCCACTTGAAATAAAAAGTTAAGACCAACTTTATAATAAACACAAGATAAAAAAAACTGCTTGCGACAACTTTACCCAAATGTTTATTTTAACATAAACCATTACTTTCTGGTCCAGTAGAATGTTTCAAATTTTGAAAAAAATCCATATAGGAAGAAAGCTAAAAGCACATAAATGGCAGGTAAATTTTTTTTAACAACTATTGAACTGAATTCATGAACTTTGTTTTGTTCCCTAGTAAAATAACAATTAATCAGTTATAAAAAACACAACATAATCAGTGCCAACTCCTTTTGGTAGCTATTAGCTCAATCTATAAACTGTGGTAACAAATTTAAGATCTATAAATGACTGATTTAAGACATTTTAATACAAATTAAGGCCTTAGTTTTATACTGAAGAATTCAATGCCTTTTAAGACTTTTTAAGGATCTAAAGGAACCCTGTACAAAGATCATGTGTCCATTAAAAAATGCCTCGCAGGCTCCGGACGTATGGTGTCTTCATGGACAGATGGGCAACTTGGTGGGAAGGAGAGTAGGAACCTCCTCCTTCAACATCTTAGATGTGTATGCGCTTCATTTGTATTCAAGGCATCCACCAAGGTGCTTTACATGTCTCTGAGCTGCCAAGAGGACTTGGTGAACTGGAGCAACCTTTCTTCAGACTGTTTAAAAACAAAGTTGTTTTTTTTTTTTTTTTTTTGTATGAGCTATTTCTTAAATAACAAAGCCTGCCACAAAATGGCCTAAAAGCAAATACAACTCAAGACAGATAGAAAGAAAAACAGAAGAATAAAAAGAAGCAATATCATCAACAGAGTCCTCTGTGTCCCAGCAATTCTTTTTCATTTTGCCGGTACGGTTTTCTCTAAGATAAAATGGGGGGTACAGGTACACCTAAAAAAGTATATTATCATGAATATGTTCAATATTTTTTGTCACTCATGTCAGAAAGTGAAACTCCTTCACTGTAAGCCAGAGCGCTACAGGAGATCCTTCCTGCCAACAGCCATCAGCATCTACAACTCACTGAAGAAAACCCTAGAACGCGAGTTTTAATTTCCCTTTGGGATTAATAAAGAATTTCTGAGCTGAATTGAAATAAACTGAATTATTAAATTTCATTGAGCAGAAAGTGAAATATTTCAAGAGTTCATCTCTTGTAATTCTGATGGTTGTGATAATGAAAACCCAAAATTCAGTGTGTCTGAGAAATAAAATACTATGTACACAAGTTCAATAAAAAAAAGGATTTTTAAAACCTCTTAACGGTCACAAGGACATGATTCATGATTTGGTTCAGACGTACCTGTAATTGGTAGAGAAAAGGAAGTGAATGTAAGTCTATTCATACCAAACAGTAAAAGCATCACACACAGGCATGAAGTCCAACAAAAGTCGATAAGTTGAAGCTACCATCTAAGGCAGAGGTTCTTCAGGAACCCAGTCCTGCATGTTCTGGGTGTTTCTTGCTGCCACACACCTGACTTAAATAAATGGAGGATTAAGAGACTTCTCCAAGTAAAGCCTAACGGCCCGCCACGCTTATAATACAGTGGGGACAACCCTGTATTTGTATTATTAGCTTAGCGGTTAGCTTCGGTGTTAGCCGTTCATCTGCTGCTCTCATATGGCTCAGAGTCGCACGAAACGAGCCGCATACAAGTTTAAGAGAAGAAGAGGAAGGCCTCAGTAGAAAGAATTAAGACCAAAGTGGATTTGGGAGATTGTTTTTCACACGATCCCCTTGAAGAGTGGGAGAGCAAGGTTAGACGGCCTTGTGTATGCGCAATTATTCAAAAAGGGACCAGGGGAAACTTCCTGAAAAATCACCGACTCTACCTTTAATAAAACTTGTCTGACATTAGAATGCATTCTTTCACCTTTAGAAAAATCCTGCCTCGCTGCAAACATCTTTCTAACTTAGCAAGGATGGTTGTTACCCGAACCCTTAGTGAATTGTGAATAAGTGTACTGTTGCAGCTCTAATAAAGAGACGGAGAAAGATCAACAGCTCTGGATGGAACTGAATCATCTACATGCTCTTTGTACAAAAGCTTTGGGTGGTTTATGCAAAAATCCGAATAAAATCTGTTACATAAGTCAGCCGTGAGTTGCTATGAGTCACCTAGTTATTCTTGTGTCTTCATAACCAAGCAATGGAAGAGAGGTGGAGGACACGCTTCACGAGCGCATGCACTGCCTCGTCTCTGAGGACACGAGCTTGGCCTACAACTAATTTAACTGTGGCGGAGGCATGTGTTTAAGAGCATCCAACCGCTGCTACTGCATCCTGTGGGAGTTCTTCCCAATATCAAAAACAGAGGCGAGGAAAAAACAGCAGAGTGTGCTGCTCACTGAGGTCCTGGCTTTACCTTTTACGTTCTGCTCAAGCAGCAGGAAAAACCGTTGCAGTCTGTGGTTAATCCTGACAGTTGCTTTCACGGGGATTTCAGGTCTCCAACAAACAGCTCTCCCTGGAATCAGCACCTCAATCGGTGTTTTTTTTTTGTTTTTTTTTTCCACAGACTCACCATTCTTATTAACTGCTGCTGCAGTTTCCACATGAGCAGCCAAACACTGAGGCAGACGTCAATCGCGATAAACAAAAAGAAAACAACAAGCCGAGCCATTCGCCGTTAATGAATCACATAAAGAAAAAAAAAAAGGGGATTTCTGAATAATCTTTACACATCGTAGGGATTTTTAATCTAAGGAAGGAAAAAAAAAAACATTTTTAAAGTGCTTACTCCTCCTAATGGAGCCCGCCGTGAGCTAATCCAAACTTTCAACACAGGGCAATTAACCCCGTTTCAACAGTGAGGAAAAGGTCATTTGCATTTCTACATCACATCTGCTGCAGGCTAGAAAACCAAAACAGTTTTCAGTGCCCGTTATTGACTAAAGTCACTTAGTTAATAAAACATCTTAACAAAAAGAAAGGGAAATGGCAAAAAAAAAGTGTTGATTCAACTGCAAAAAAACTGCATCCTGATGCCATGAATAGCTTGTACTGCATGGAATCAACAGATACTAGCTTGTGTTTGCAGGTAACGTTAGCGGAGATGTTTGTAATTGCAGCACTCAGCGTGGTTTGGTTAATTTCGCAGACTAATCAGCAACAAGCATCGACGCTGACAGCAGATTTAAGCAGCCCTAAAGAAATGGAAAACTGAAACTTGGTGTGTGTTGAACGGCGGCACAATAGGGTTGTCACAATACTAAAACTTGAAACTTGATGCAGATGCTAAGAAAAATACCCGTTTTCAATACCACTGGGACATTTTCTAGGGTTCTTTCTAGTTGACAGAAAAGAATGTGATTAATTGCAGTAGGAGCATTTAAACTTTTTTAATGAGGGTAACACCAAGAGGACAATTCATAGAGGTAATATCATACATAATCCACTTTTTTAGCCCTTAAATACAGAAACAAATGCATAAAATTTAAATTTTGTCTATCATGGTACTGTGGAGATATCTTTAATATTCTGTTTTGGTCATATTTTCAAGCGTTTCAGCTTCCTCTATTCTTTATTACATTCTTTTAAAGGCATACTATGCAACATTTTTCAGTTAATTAATGTGTTCCATACCGTTTTGGATGATTAAATGAGTCATTTCAGGTCGAACAAAGGTTTTCTCGGCCGCCCTGGGGGTCTGTGGGGGAAATACTGCAGTTGCAATTGCAAGAGCTCACGACCCGCACACACAGAAGTCTCGCTTTACGGCGAGAACTCCATGTGTTTTTGCCCTGCCATTCACTATATGCACGCGCGAAAGCAACAACAAAGAACCGCGTGTTAACGTCAAATAAACATGCAAGCATATCGAGTTTTATTATTATTATAATTTTTTATTTTTTTATTTTTTATGTTGGCGAGACACTACCGCGGCGAGGCGGCGGCAGCGGCTTGGCGAGGCGGTGGCGGTAGCGTCTCGCCAACATAAAAAAAAAAAAAATAATAATAATAATAAAACTGGCGAGGCGGGAAGCTTGATGTTCATACCTTCACTGTGTTAGTCATTGTTTGTACTGCCGTATTTTCGACTTTTCGTTACGTACGCCTGTCTGCTAAGCTCAAAACAACCGCGCCTGGCTTGACGGAGGAACCAGAACAGCTGAGCATCTTTACGACAGTGCACTTTTACTTTCGCCCTCTGGGGGGAGCCTCGCTGGAAAATCAACCCCGGTTGCATAGTATACCTTTAAGAATTACGTCACAGCTGTTTAGCTGCTGTGGAGCTCCTAAACAAGACCATGGACTTCCGGCTAAGAAATGTTGTGAATCCGCCATTTTTTTTTCCACAGTGATTTGGTAGTCCAAGTGTTACGGCTGCAGTCAGTCCTGGCCTTATTTTCCTTTTAGGGTTCGAGAGACAGGCCTTCTGCAGGTGGTATGCATTTACCTGATTGGTGTTCTGCTGCTTTAAAGCTGCTATGCTTGCAGCAGAGGAGAGGCTCTCTTCCTGCTCTCCCTCCTCAGATCCCCGTTTGGTTTGGTTTGGTTTGGTTTGGTTTGGTTTGGTTTGGTTTGTAGCGTAGCTTATTGTTGTGGTTTTGTTAGGTTTGTTTTGCATTTGCTTATTTCTGGTTAGTCATGGTTTCTTATTTTAGGTATTCTCTCTTTGGGATTTTATTTCTTTAGTATAATTTAATAAAATTCAGTTTTAAATTTAACCAGAAAATCCTTGTGTGGTCTCCTTGTAATGTTATCCCACCAAACGAGCCTGGTGGACGTAACATTTGTGGGGGCTCGTCCAAATTTAAGTGGACCAATTAGGCTTGATTGGGCTCATTTTGTGTTCAGGATGCAGTTACATGCCCTAACTGTGTTTGTCCTGTTTACAGGTTGCTGATAGATATTTGGGCTAGTTTAAGGTGTTTGAAACCTTACTACAGTTTGGACATTTTTAATGTTCCATTTGTATGTGGTTGGAGGTCCATGAGGATTCTGGCACTTTTTTTGGAGGGGGGGAGAGAAAAGTCTCTGTTTTGTTAGGTAAGTGTTGTGTTGGTGGTTTTGGCAACTCCATTTTAGATGACCCTGTTTATTATTTTAGTTTGTTATTTTTGGGCTGGACTCTGGGCTGAGGGCACCGCCGTGGTTGCTGCCTGAGAGGTTTTTGACCTGGAAGGATTTGCTGCCAGCGGTATCTTGGTGCTTCAAGTGCCTTGGCTCTTGGAGGAAGGCCTGAAGACTAGGCTAAGGTTAGGCAGGGTTCTGATCACTCAGTTAGCTGCAGGAAAATGGAGACTTGCCATTGGTTTGAACCAGTCATGCACTTCCTGACAGTGTTTGGTTACAGTATTTGGTATTTTCTGACTAGTTTTGTAAGTTGGATTATTTTACTCAAAAATGAATACTGTGTTGTTGTTTTTTGTCTTCCCCAACTGTAAAGCTACTGAAAAACAAACAAAAGGAGCAGATCCGTATAGTAGCTGAACACTTTAAAATTGATTTTGAAGCTGTGAGATATGTTGTGATAAACCTGTTGTCCGAGATGTCCGTCTTCAGTGTCTGTCTTGTGTTTGTATTGTGACCTTTGGTGTTGTGGAGAGGTTAGCCTACTTGTGGTTGGATCACATCTTGTGTTGCTGGCTTTCTGAAGCAGTAACTTTTGAGTGTGGCAGTGGACCATGCTGATGTTGATCCTTTTTGTTGGTGTGGCTCTCCACATTTTGTTGGTCACTTGTGTGACTTGTTGACGTGGTAACTTGTGGTTTTAAACCACTTGGTGTGTGTGACCATTTGTGTTGTGGGGTCAACAGTTCTTAGTATGTTTGGATTATTAGTTGCCACTTGTGGTATTGTGTGGTAACTTCGTGTAATAATCCATTTGACTGTTGTACTCCCTTTTTGGGTCACATGTTGCCATCGTCTAAGTCATTTGTGTTTTGTCTTAATGGGTGTTTTTTATTTTATTTTTTTTACATCAGGTTAATTGGTTTTTCAACAACACATCTAGTTTTGTTTCAATAATTCAGCTCCTTCTGACTTCTTTTGCTGCTCCTTCTTAGATTTCGGATTGTGATAGACCAAACATAAAAAGGAAAATGGTTACAGAGGTCCTAAGTAGGATCCTCTGTTTTAAGGGGGGAGGTGTTACGGCTGCAGTCAGTCCTGGCCTTATTTTCCTTTTAGGGTTCGAGAGACAGGCCTTCTGCAGGTGGTATGCATTTACCTGATTGGTGTTCTGCTGCTTTAAAGCTGCTATGCTTGCAGCAGAGGAGAGGCTCTCTTCCTGCTCTCCCTCCTCAGATCCCCGTTTGGTTTGGTTTGGTTTGGTTTGGTTTGTAGCGTAGCTTATTGTTGTGGTTTTGTTAGGTTTGTTTTGCATTTGCTTATTTCTGGTTAGTCATGGTTTCTTATTTTAGGTATTCTCTCTTTGGGATTTTATTTCTTTAGTATAATTTAATAAAATTCAGTTTTAAATTTAACCAGAAAATCCTTGTGTGGTCTCCTTGTAATGTTATCCCACCAAACGAGCCTGGTGGACGTAACACCAAGCTTTAAGGATGCCAAAGCTACAACTGGATAAGTGAAAATGTTTTGTTGTTGGGTCTATTAACGCGCACATTTCATTACACCGTGTCCCAGCATACTACAAAAATGGCTGAACAGGGTGGAGTGGAACGCTCTGCAACCTGGACGGGGCGGGGTCTGAAGGTATGAAAGATTTAAAGAGACAAAGCAAGTTGCTCTGAGAACAGTGGCAAAAGAGGGGCTGTGGGGCAACAATGACGAGGAACTCAGACCAAAGCAAAAGTCTGTATCGGCAAGTCAAAGATATATAAAAAAATTTAAAACAAAACGGCAACTGAACTTTAATTGGTACGCCTCTACATTTTTGGACACAAACTGTCCAATGTTAATACATTTTTAATATGATTTTTTGTTAGATTTAACAGAAATTAAGGAATATTAATATTTATTCTCCGTCAAAATTTATTCTACATACTAAATACTTTGAGTTTAAACCCCGATTTCTTTTTTTTTTTATATAGAAACAACCACGGAAACAATCAATAGGTGGGACAATTTAGCATTAAAGAAATGTCATGATGTTGCAGGGAGGAACATAAAAAACATTTCTGAAAAGTTAAACATTCAACACAAAATGGTTTTCATTGGATAATAACTTGCTTACCCGACCCAGACACAGGTGGCGGGGTTGACTAACGGTGATTGTTACCGAGCCAGAAAGTGCATTGTGCAGAGCAATAAACGGCAACATTCAGTGCCATTTAATGATGAATGACAGAGGCCATTAGAAGGTGTAAACATCCCTTTAATTAAACATGACCTCTATAAGAAACCTCCGTGTCACAGAGCCAATTATTCCCTGTCCAGGAGTTTTATAATAGAGTTAGCGTAATGACCCTTTAAATTTACACACACTGTTATGCTTTATTTGGTGTGCCGGTCTCTGAAAGTCGATACTGGATGTGACAAACTGTCAGAGGTCAAACTGACAAGCCAGTCGATGCTGTAGAGGTGGTAGATGACTACAACAAGGCTCAGCAGACTTCAGCGTCAGCGCACAGTCAGTTTGACAGCTGATGGGTTTTTTTTAAGGCCTGTTTGCTGTCAGAGAAAAATACAAAAAAATAAAAAAATATATTTTTTTTATTTGCAAAGGGTAAGTATGGGAGTCAAAAATTGGGGAAAGTTTATGAAAGAGAAGAGAATGACTCACTCAAAGCTCAAACGATGCTCCAAAGGTATCTCTGGCAAATTAACACGAAGTGCCTCCAAAAATAGCTGCTCAGTGGCCCATAACTGATGGCTTTAAATGTTTGTTGCAGAGCGAACGCTGGCAGACAGGCCCAGCAAATTTGGCCTGGTTAATAAAGACTTTTTTATGCAATAAATGATTCAGAGTACAACCTCTGTGCCGTCAGAGCACATGTGATCAAAGCTGGCCTGCTGCTGTCGCATGAATGCAACGCTGACGCGACGGTGGCGTCTAACCTAACAGCAAAACAACAGAAATAAAAACCTGTGCAAGTTTTGTTGCAAATACAATAATAATAATACAATAAGATGTTTTACCTACAACCAAAACGTGAATTAATGCTAGTTTTAAGGGGCTTTAAGGGTAGCCTCGTTAAAACTAAAACAGTTTTAAAAAGCTAGAGTTTCATTCACAACTTATTTTTTTCTTTTCTCTAATCCACAGGGTAAAAATTAAAGATACACAACATTTAGCCACCAATATTTGGCTAAATGAGCAGATTGCAACTCGACCCTGTGCATTTTGTAAGAATCAACAAGCTCCTGGTATCATTTTTTCACCACTCTTCCTTGCAGAATTAGTAGAGGTAATATTTTAAATCACAGAGCCGGTTTTTAACCTGGTTCACACCTGTTAGAACAGGGTTGTGGTTAGGGCATTGGGAAGGCCATTACAAAAGGCAAGTTTATCCATCTGACTTAACTGTCACCCTCAGATAAAAGGAATTTGAACAAAACAGACACCGTCAGGCTTGACAGAAATTAGCAGCTGCACACGCAGACGTGCCAAGAATACTCCACAAAGTGTAAAGCATGGGGGTGGTAGCATTATGCCATGTTTTTTTTTTTTTTGCCAGCGGTATTAGTGTGTCGGAATAATTGACAGCATAATAAAAAAGGACTACCTCTAATAAATGTCAAATACAGGACCAGCAGAAGTTTACATGCACTCACTGTATGCATAAATGTAATGAATATATTGTGTTTTTGAGGATTAATTTCCAGGTTGAAAAGGATTATACAACAAGCAACTAGTTTTTTTGTAACAATTGATGAAAAAAAATTTTATCCCTATGATTTTCTTGTAAACAGTGCAGGCAAAATTCTAAAAGCATGTTTAAATATATATTCAGTTAAAATTTCCAATAAGTAGAGCTGAACCTTCTGGGAAATCTCAGTTTGACTGAAATAATAATGTCTCATTATTGATCCCTATTAGGTGTAGCTGGTAGTTTTGGTAGTTATTTGGATGTTCCACTACTTCAGTATTCAAAGGAGGCTCAAACTTAATCTTAGATGAAAGAATTGGTTAAGATGTTGGAGAACAACCCAGAGAACCACGTAGGCTAAAGCCAGCAATGAACTAGAAGATGGTGGAACACGACCAAGAATAAAAGGTCCTGCTGCACAGCAGACACCAAGTTCGGCTGAAATTTTCAGCTGCTCACTTTCAGAGTAAAGGCTTTATATTTAGACAACACAGAGACTGAGCTAATTGGACACATTACCAAGGACAGGGGTCTGCAACCTGTGGCTCCAGAGCAGCATGTGGCTCTTTACACCTTCAGTTTTGGCTCTTAAAAACCAAAAATGCGAGGGGGGAAAATTGGTCAATGTTTCTAAAATGTAAAGGTAATTTAAAATTGCTAGTTTTGGGATGCATTTAGTTCTGCAACATATGCACAACATTTGCAGAAAGAAAGAAACAAATGGTGTGTAGAATATTTTACTTTTTTGTCAATAGGTTGCTTTTTCATCATTTTGATGCAATTTGCTATAAAAATCAAATGTCCAATTGGAGAAAATGCATTAAACCTAACATAAAAATACTGTTGGTTAAATAATAAAAATTGCTAATCTTTAATTACATTTTTTTAAACAAATGTCCTATAGTATACTATAAAAACAGGCTCTTGTTTCAAAGAGATGTGTCACTTTTGTGGCACAGAGCGAGTTGAATAATGAATATATTCAATTTTACCTCTAAACAACAACTAGATGGTTAAAACTTGGACACTAATTGGTGGGAAACGATCACAAAAAGACATCAAAACTGGGTTTTAACTGGATAAAGCAGACATTAATTAAGCTCGTAGAAAGCCCCAGATTTATGCTTAAAATAGGTCTGGATAGAAAGACAAGGAAACTAAACTATTTAAAGAAGATCCACCAATTAAGACAAAAAAGGTGGTCAAATACCCTTCCTGAATAATCCAAGCAGTTTGCTGAAGGTTGTGAAGTTGAACAATATGTAATCATTCCACCCTAAAAAAAAACAAAAAACTAGTAAAATAAATCCCCAAAACACCCAAATTATCAGGAGATTCACTCCTATGATGAGCGGTTGGATATAAACTTCTCGTTTCAGCTCTCTGTCTCTTTTCCCTGAACCATCTGTTTTTGTTGGTTGCTCAGAAAACTTGTCACTTGGTTCACGCCTCTGTTGACAGCTCTGAGCTTCTCACCCAGAGTGCAAAGACAAATATCAGCTAAAGCAGGGGAGAAAACGGGATTCTCCCCTCAAACAATTTCAGATAAAACGCCCAAAACAAATCAGATCCAGTAACAATAACTCTTTCAGCTATAGCATTTATGAATAAGAGATTCCATTAGCAGATAAGGAGGTGAGTGGGCTTTAAATTATCTTCTTTTTTTTAAGAAAGAGTCTTGATTTAACAAATTGCATAATAGAGTGTGATTTAATATGATAAGACAGCCCAGAAAAGCACAGCTAACTTATCAGACCATGGCATTTTTTTAACGTCTGGTTCAACTGCTTATTACACCTACGGGTGTAATGTTGAGTTTAATGCCGACTCCCAGACAGAAACGCATAAATAATTCTCGCACCATCAAGAGAAGTTAAGTCTGTAAGAGACTTGGCATAAACAAGGCTGACAAAGATCCCTTACATTGTTCGCACAACAATGCACACACACACACATGTATAGCCCGGCAGGACGCAGATCAAACCTCATTTTGGACGCATTACACAATAGAAGTCAAAATCTGATGCAAGAGAGGGAAGCAAACAGAGCTGCAGCATTAAAAGAGGTCACTCGCGCTTGACTGAGCCTGGCGATGCATTGTAGCCTAACGGCAACACTGTTAAGCAGAGCCGCGTGTTTGTATGCCTGAGTGTGTGCGCATATTAGCCGCTAATGGCATCGACGGGCCCGATGTACTCAGCTTTTGGCCGAGGATCTGGATCCCAGCGTGTGTTTTTAACTCCTTCTTGGCTGTTTGAGTCATAACTGTGCTTGACGTTCTGTAGCGAGGCATGTAAACACGTACAGTTCCCTCACATAGGATTAAAGGCTGACTTCTGAATGCGTCTGCACTACTCATCCATCCTCTGTGCTTTACCAATAGCTACGTTGGGACGAAGCACGAAGGTCTATATTATTTTGCTGTTCTGACTTTCTGAGTCTCTCTGAGCCTTCAGCGTTTGAAACGCAGCTCGCTCGGGTTGAGATTGGATCACTAGGGAGCGAGAGCGGCGTATCACTGCACCGGTTGTTTGCTGAAAAGTCGTTCGGCCCGTTTTGAAACCGAAACGGGGAGATTTGTTTCTGACCCAAAGTCTGCAAGTTTCTGATTAGCGAGGTTTACGCTTGGCAAACGCGGCAGATGGGTCCGGTTAGCACAACATCCTCTGCGGCCTGCAGGGCTGGACACGCAGTTTTTCTGCACGTGTGCCACACGTAAACACAGGCGAACCGGATCCTGCATCTAAATTATGATCAAACGAGACCAATCAGGAGTGTGTCGGAGTAAACACTGACCTCATATCGAACAAAAACAAGAAAATGGGGGCACATAAGGAGATATTAACGTGGAATGAGTTTCATCAATCCATCAGCAATATAAAAACATAAGGAAAGTTTGAGGGTTGTTGTGCCTTTAAAAAAAAAATCATACATTCTGTTTAAAGAAATCTATTTTCAAAATAAATGTTTTACAAATGATGCCACAGAACAGTGACACATATACATTTTCACATTTAAGGCCCTCTCATATCCAGCCTCCTGTCCACAACCGTGCAGCATCACGACAGCTGGGGATCTGAACGTACGTTGACTCTCTCTCCTGTTGTTTCGCTGTGGATTTTCTCCCCTTACTGGGCTGCATTGACCTGAGTGGCACAACGATGTCCCCACTCATGTTCGAGGTCATACCCTGGACCTTTGCATCACTGACTCTGCCGCCATTAACAACCTTGTGATGTATGACCTGGGCGTGTCCGACCGCGCCGCTGTGTCCACGGAGCTGCCCTGATCATTCTCCCCTCACAGGGACAAACTCCTTATTTCCTTCAGAAACAAAAAGGGCCATAAAATAAAATAAAAATACTACTGTGGGGCTGTATTAAAACATAAAATAGAGTTTATACATAAACTTGCTCCATTTGCTACAGCATTACGAGCCAAATTGTTTTAACCACTTAGATAGTTTTTGAAACTATGGCAGCTGACTTAATTCCTCCGTCAGTGGATGAGTTGGTGAATCTGTATGATAAAACGCTAACCAGCCCTCTGGACCTTCACGCTGCTGTCAGAACTCGATTGGTCAGCCTCTCTCACTGCGCTCCCTGGTCCAATAATGTGCTGGGGAAAATGAAAACAGCTGGCCGTGTTCTGGAGCGGAAATTCAAGTCATCTGGCCTCACTGTCCACCAGCAAGCCTACAGAGGACACCAAGGGGCCGGCTCACAGCTGCCCAGAGAAGCCCGGGCAAACTATTCTTCTGATATTACCCAGAGCTGCCCTGATAACTCTAACCGTGCCTCATCAAGCTCAGATTCAACAGATGACCACGGCAACACATTTATTTTACTTCATTCGCACAAAAATCCACAAAATCTGCCTTGCCCTGAGCTCCTCATCCAATCCTCACCATATTCTGTCTTCCCTGCCTCACAGCAGGAGATTCTCAACATAATCAAGAGGTTGGAACCGACCACAAGTGCTCTCGATCCCTCCACTCCAGACAAACATCTCTGCTATAGCTCTTCTTATCACCATGACCACTAATCAGTCCCTCTGTGCTGAGTCTGTTCCATCCACACTGAAAATTGCCATAATAAAGCCCGTGCTGTAAAAAAAAAAAAAATGATCCAGAGATCCAGGCGATATAAGCAATAGTTGCCATATCAACGATTTCTCCCACCTGATCTGTGCATCTCTGCAACTCCTCCAGAGTTACCATTGGCCCCTTGGCTACTTCTCTGATAAATGCTCTCCTTGCCCAGGCTGGTAGTTTAGATGGACGGCCTTGTCTTGGTGGTTTGCAGTTGTTCCATACTTTATCCACTTTATTCAGTGGCTGACAGGTGCAAACAGCTGCAAACGGCTGAACATGCCACAAGCACCAAACACAAAACCAAGTGCAACACAAAACATCTACAAAATAAAACTGCTACAATCATAGAAAATAAATAGAAGCAAAATTAAAAAAAACAACGCAAATAGCAAGTTAAATAAAGCTGAAAATCCGCTCTAAAAAAGACGGACCAGACCACGAGGGGGAGTCCACCACCAAGTAGTTTCCTAGGCACTCAGTAAAGATGTTACTGTGACGCTCAAAAGAAAGTTAGAAGGAAGAATGAAAAGTTTTTTAAATTTTTATTTCTTTCAGTGTTGTAGTATGGCCGCAATCCAAAAGATGCCGCTGTCGCTCATTCAAAAGCGGAGCCAGACAACAGTAGTTTTAACAGAAGAAAGTCATGGTGAAGGCAACATGAAACGTTCCAGAGTCTGGTGTGGCATTATTTGCCACTGTTTAATGATGACAAGGATGCAAAATGCAGTTTACGCGGTTTTGTTTTGAAATATAAACACTCAACAAGCTCCTGAAGTTACCACGTTTGAAGCACAATTCCGCCTTGCTGCATGGCAGAGAAGTGACAACTCCTCAACCAAAACTTGCTGATGTGCGTTCAACATATTTTATTCTATTCAACCTATTTGTTTCTATTCAGTAAAAAGAAAAGAAAAGAATTAGCCCTTCATGTTATGGTAAGACCCTCTTGATACAAGGGAAAGCTCGGGTTTTTCCTTGGTAAGATCAATCAACATTGTGTTAATTCGTTAATTTATAACTTACATCCCTGATTATAGAACATCTGCATATTTACGTTGGTAATAATAACGTGCTTGTTTTTACTGATGTTCTGGCTTGGTGGTTCGCTCTAGTGCTAGCATTTCAGTGCGAGTTTGCAGCTTTTTTTAAAGGAGCTATAAGTAACATATTTACTGTAAAATCAACCTAAATCATTCTCATTTCTCAACCGGAATGGAACATTCCCTATAAACAATCGGTCCTCTCCATTAACAATGTCTTAGTCACATTTTTCTCCTGTCAAACTTAGAGGTACGGTCCAGAACTACTTTGGTTCAGAGTGAAGCCCATATTTACTTCCTGGTTCCTGAGCCAATCACATGAAAGTTCCCAGAGTTCCCAAAACAGAGCGCAGAATTTGATATTTTATTTTGGCATAAGCAGAAGCCTACAAACAAGGAAGCCAGTAAGAGAAGCAGACCAGAATACGTCATCATATACTAGAGATGCACCGATCCAATACTTGGATTGGATATCGGCTCCGATATTGACTAGTTAGCTGGATCAGATATCGGATGAATGATGCCGATCTAGCATTCCGATTCCATCTTTTATTTTGTTTTATTAATATCATACACAGCAATAGAGTAACAGCGATCTAGTCACTTCAACTCTATGTTTGCAATGTCATCACGCAGAGCACACACACAGCAGCTAGTGATGAGCAAACACAGCATCATGTAGCAAGCACCTGACCGAGCCAAGTCTGCTATTTGGAAACATTTCAAACTTGATAGTCTGACTGCGACATGAAATATCTGCAACGTAAAAATTGCGAGGGGTGGCGATAAAGTAGGTAAATTCAGCACCACAATGTTAAATAGGCACCTCTAAAGCACCATGCTAAAGCGCACACAGACCTTTTTTTTTTTTTATAATGTTCAGTTCAAGCCTGATTCCTTCAGTCACATCGCAAAGTATACGGTTCATTAATTAAACAGTAGTATCGGATCGGTATCGGCCGATACGCTCAGCCCAAGTATCGGTATCGTATCGGATTGAAAAAAACTGGATGGGTGCATCTCTATCATATATCTATCCTGTGCAAGTAAAAATGCTGTGAACTGGAGAACTTTCTGGGGAAAACCTGGTCTGATCCGGAGAGACGGCATCCATCCTACTTTGGATGGTGCAGCTCTTCTTTCTAGGAATCTGACTGGATTTATTAGTTCTCCTAAATGCTGACAACCCAGGGTCCAGACCAGGAAGCAGAGCCGTAGTTTAACACACCTCTCTGCAGCTTCTGTACTGTTACCCACCCATTATCCTATTGAGACGGTGTCTTTCCCACGGCCAAAACTTAACAGATCAAAAACTGATCTAAAAGGAACAAATCATAAAAACCTAATAAAAATCAATATGGTTCACCTTGAACCTAAAAATAAAATAATAAAATGTGGTCTATTAAATATAAGGTCTCTCCCTCCAAAGACTTTGTTAGTTAATGAATTGATTTCTGATAATCAGATTGATTTGTTTTGTCTCACAGAAACCTGGCTACAAGAGGACTACGTTAGTATAAATGAGTCAACCCCCTCCAGTTATTCAAATTTCCACATTCCCAGATCTGTGGGAAGAGGAGGAGGAGTGGCAACTATCTTTCAGTCTGATTTATTAATTAGTCCCAGGCCAACTAATAATTACAGTTCTTTTGAACATTTAACCCTCAGTTTCCCTCATCCAAACTGCAAAGCAATAAAACCTCTTCTGTTTGTTGTTTTGTATCGTCCACCAGGCCCTTACACTCAGTTTTTGGATGAGTTGTCAGATTTCTTATCTGATTTGGTGTTAAATACTGATAAGGTTATTATAGTGGGTGATTTTAACATCCATGTTGACACTGAATGTGATAACCTTAGTGTAGCCTTTAAAACTATCCTAGATTCAATTGGTTTTGTTCAAAATGTGCATAAACCGACGCACTCTCGGCTCCATACTTTAGACCTTGTTCTGACATATGGCATTGATTGTGAAGAATTAACAGTATTCTCTCACAACCCTGTCCTGTCTGATCATTTTTTAATAACATTTGAGTTTAATCTAACTGAATTCTCCACCCCCAAAAGAGGGTTCCATTATAGTAGATTTTTATCGGATAATGCTGTATCAAAACTTAAAGAGTCTGTCCCCTTCTTAATATCCTCAGTATTGCAGAAATGCCCTGTAGATGGCAGCATTGCTGTTTCTTCCCATTCACAAATCGATACCTTGGCTAACAATGTGACTTCCTCATTGCGTTCTGCATTAGACAATGTAGCTCCCTTGAAAAAGAAGGTGATTATTCACAGGAAGCTGGCTCCTTGGTTTAATTCAGAGCTGAGTTCCTTGAAGCACAATGTTAGGAAATTGGAGAGAAAATGGCGCTCTACACACCAAGAGGAATCCTACTTAATCTGGAGGGTCAGACTATTGTTGTATAACAAGACCCTCCGCAGAGTTAGAGCAGCATATTTTTCATCATTAATTGAAGAGAATAAAAATAATCCTAGATTTCTCTTTAGTACAGTTGCCAAACTTACCCAGAGCCACAGCTCTGTTGATCCATCCATTCCCTTAGCTCTTAGTAGTAATGATTTTATGGGATTCTTCATAAATAAAATTGATGCCATTAAAAATAAAATAATTGGCATCCTCCCAAACATGATTACCTCGTCCTCAGTAAGTGAGGCAGCATTGGAGGAATCTTTAGAATCTGCGCAGTGTTTGAACTGTTTAGAAGCAGTAGAGCTTTCTGAGCTATCTAAAATTTTAGCTTCATCTAAACCTTCTACCTGTATGTTAGACCCAATCCCAACCAAGTTGTTTAAGGACATATTCCCTTTGATCAGTGGCACTATTTTAGACATGATTAATCTATCCTTAGTAAATGGATATGTACCACAGGTTTTGAAAGTAGCTGTTATTAAACCTTTACTTAAGAAACCTTCTCTTGATCAAGATGAGTTAGTAAATTACAGACCTATATCTAATCTTCTTTTCTTATCTAAAATTCTTGAGAAAGTAGTTGCTAATCAACTTTGTGAACATTTACAAAGTAATGACCTACTTGAGGAGTTTCAGTCAGGCTTCAGAGCTCATCATAGCACTGAAACAGCTCTGGTGAAGGTCACTAATGATATTCTCATGGCCTCAGATAATGGACTTGTGTCTATACTTGTCCTGTTAGATCTCAGTGCTGCGTTTGATACAGTTGATCACAATATTCTCCTACAAAGACTTGAACATACTGTAGGGATTAAGGGGAAAGCATTAGGCTGGTTTAAATCTTATCTGTCGGACAGATTCCAATTTGTTCATGTTAATAATAAATCTTCCTCAAACTCTAGGGTCACCTGTGGAGTACCACAGGGTTCAGTCCTTGGACCAATTCTCTTTACTATATATATGCTTCCGATAGGCAAAATTATCAGACAGCATGGGATTAATTTCCACTGTTATGCTGATGATACTCAGCTATATTTATCCATAAATCCTGATGAATCCAATCAATTACTTCGACTGCAGTCATGTCTTGATGACATCAAAAGCTGGATGACTTTAAATTTCCTGCATCTAAATTCTGACAAGACCGAAGTTTTAATCTTTGGGCCAGAGTCCTCAAAAAATAAACTTCTTAACCAATCACTTAATCTGGGTGGCATTAACCTGGCCTCTGGTAATAAAGTAAAAAATCTTGGTGTTATTTTTGACCAAGACATGTCATTTAAATCCCATATTAAACAGGTTTCCAGAGTTTCCTTTTTTCACCTCCGGAATATCGCCAAAATTAGAAACATTCTGTCCAGGAGTGATGCTGAAAAACTGGTCCATGCATTTGTTACTTCAAGGCTGGACTATTGTAATTCTTTACTATCAGGAAGTCCACAAAATGCAGTTCAAAGCCTTCAGCTGATCCAAAATGCTGCAGCAAGAGTTCTGATGAAAATCAACAAGAGGGATCATATTTCTCCAATTTTAGCTTCCCTTCATTGGCTTCCTGTTAAATCAAGAATAGAATTTAAAATTCTTCTTCTAACGTATAAAGCCCTTAATAATCAAGCTCCATCATATATCAGAGCTCTGATTACCCCGTATGTTCCTAACAGAGCACTTCGCTCTCAGACTGCAGGTCTGCTGGTGGTTCCTAGAGTCTCTAAAAGTAGAATGGGAGGCAGATCCTTTAGCTATCAGGCTCCTCTCCTGTGGAACCAACTCCCAGTTTTGGTCCGTGAGGCAGACACCCTGTCTACTTTTAAGACTAGGCTTAAAACTTTTCTTTTTGACAAAAATTATAACTAGTGACTCATGTTACTCTCAGCTACCTTTATAGTTTTACTGCTATAGGCTTAGGTTACTGGAGTATATCAGGATCTAATTTTCTCACTATATTGAGTTCTACTGTTCTTCAATTATGCATTATGTGTTGTCATTTCTGCTTTAACTTTCTGTTCTCTCTCTTTTCTCTTCATAGTAGGTACACCTGGTCTGGCGTTCTGTTAACTGTGACATCATCCAGAGAAGACGGCTCACCTGCTACTACCATCTAATGTAGAACAGATTACTACATCAATGTGTGCTTCTGTGCTTTTTTGTTTCTCTTGTTGTGTCTCTGTTCTGTCTTCTGTAACCCCAGTCGGTCGAGGCAGATGACCGTTCATACTGAGCCCGGTTCTGCCGGAGGTTTTTTTTCCCGTTAATGGGTGGTTTTTCTTCCCACTGTCGCTTCATGCTTGCTCAGTATGAGGGATTGCAGCAAAGCCATGTACAATGCAGATGACTCTTCCTGTGGCTCTACGGTTCCCCAGGAGTGAATGCTGCTTGTTGGGACTTTGATGCAATCAACTGGTTTCCTTATATAGGAAATTTTTGACCAATCTGTATAATCTGACCCAATCTGTATAATATGATTGAACTTGACTTTGTAAAGTGCCTTGAGATGACATGTTTCATGATTTGGCGCTATATAAATAAAATTGAATTGAATTGAATTGTGGGGTTTCACAGCAGCAACAAACCAGTGAGTAAATGTCTGGTCTCCGTGAAAGGCAATGTGTATGTGTTGTTTGGATTTTACCCACTAAGTCTCACTATTAACTATTGTTCCTTTAACTTCCTGATATTTTTGGTACTAGCAAGATTTTTCATTTTGCTTCTCTCAATTATCTGTGATTGCAGCAGTTTTCTTTTGCAGTATTTTTTGTGTTGCACTTGGTTTTTGTGTTTTTGAGATGGCATTATTCAAGAGTCTGCAGCATGTTCAGTCGTTTGCACCTGTCGGCCACCGTAACTTTCAGATAATGGATTGAACGGTGCTCCGAGATGTTCAAAGCTCCTGATATATTTTTTTTTATCCCTGCCTTAAACTTCTCTCAAACATTATCCCTGACCTGTCTGGCATGTTTCTTTATCTTCATGATGCTGTTTGATCACAGATCAGCTGGATTTCTATCGAGTTTCTTTCTTTTCAAACCACAGATTTTTTTTCCACTTCACAATCAGTGTTGTTTTGTGTTGGTGGATCACATAAAATCCCAATAAAGTACAACGGAATCTATGGTGCGAACAGAACAAAATGTGACACTTGGAGAGCTGTGAATTGTTTTGTAAAACACTGCATCTGCTTTCAGTTCTGGAGGCTGTATTTCTCTGTCATGGAGGGGGAAAAAAGTTTTACTCCATGAGTATTTGTGCATGCCTTTAAAGAGGAAATGTGGTCATCTCTGTGTCGAGAATGGTGCCAATTGTTCATATGGAAACCAGTGAGAAGGAGCGAGCACGGGTACGTGTTGTGGCCCTGCTATGGTGACGCGTGCCTGGATGAAGCAGCTTCCATTTACGGCTCGACCCCACCCTTGTTTTCAAGCCAACCACCCAAGTTAATGACAAACTCTCTGCAGTCGGGTCCCATGGCCGGTCCACAACACACACCCAATTTTAATTACTAACAGCTTTATAGACTCCCTAAAATATGTGAGGGCACAGAGGAACATCTTCTGTATCAGAATTCAAGATGATAATCTATATGGATGTGTGTTGCACAAGTTATGCACAAAGCAGGAGGATTGGCTCCTCCGGATGATGCAGGAAAACACAAACAGCTAATGAATAAACATGAGTCAGCATTAAGCCGTTCAGATTAATGAACAGTTTTAATGGGATTTAAGTTGAGCTGCATTATGTGTCCTTTTGTGTGCGTTCATGTCCACTTTCAGACCCTCAACAGATAATTCTCTTAAGGCGGGTGTAATGCTGCAGGGTTCCTGCACCATCAGCTTTCTCCTCTCTGTCATTTCTTCTTTCATCCTTTTCATTCATTTGATGTGCTTCCTCCTAATCTTCCCTGGGCTGTCGACCTCGCAGACGCACAGAGGAGACACTCAACCACTGAGCCACAGCTCCTCATTCACACCGAGGAAGAAAAAATAAAAACGGAAAAAAGCCTTCCTTGTTCGCTGTGCTTAAGTGCCTTCCTCTGTCTGTGTCTGTGTGTGTGTGTGTGTGTACGCGTGAATATTTTAGAAGTCTAATTTGCTGCATGATATCAGACTCGCCAGCTGCTGAAGGAGGGATTACATCAACATCTGACCCATTGTGGTTCTAAAATATAGCTGTCAAACTGAGTGCAGTCTCCACTCTGCTATATTCTGCAACACATGAATGGGAGCCGTGAATTATCAATGAGGATTCATGGTTCAGGAGCTGAAGGAGGAATATAACCCTCTCATTCTAGGCACAATGGTTTACCCCACTGGGAAAGTGACCGGATTGTTAAAAACAAGTCATATGACCACAGAGGTCAACGTGCCATGGTCCAATTTAAAATGATTTAAAAGAAAGACGCTGAAAACGGGTTTATTATGCATTTTTCTTATCAAACTCCAGGTTTCGAACATTTCTGGCACAACTTCACCAACTCCCAAGGTGCATGGAGAAGCTCAAAGATCATCAGACATCACTGATTGTGATGATTAGTAATGGAAGACCACACAGCTGAATGGGTCGGACAGCAGATAAAGCAGTTTCCCTTTATTTCAAGTGTTGCTGTGGTCTTCACTTCACCAAAATTCAACAGCTCTCCAGACTTATCATTCCTATTAAAGGCCCATATTTAAAATTGAAATAGTTTACCAAGAATCCATGGCAGATATTTCTACATTACGTCTCCCGCCCCATGCATGGAGCTGTTGCTGAGCTGGAGATGCTGCTGCGTCCCAGATGCTCAAAGGAGCGCTTCCGCAGGTTGTTCCTCCCGGATGCTGTTAGACTTTATAATCTGCTGCTCACAGCAGACTGAATCACTGTTCACAGCATGCTCATAGTTACATGGGTTCTGATCTGATCATTAATCTTTTAAACTGTCTCTGAGACACTACGGTGAACCTATACACGCCTTAGTTACTTCGACATGCTGCTGTACTATCATGCATAATGCATGTTACCTCATATTGTTCAGTAACTACGCTGGTGTTTTTTCACCTGTTATTTTAAATATTTAATCTTTCTTACCTGAGTATGCCATATTATCAATAATTGTGCAGTGATTACTGTGGTATTTATTTTTCTGATAAAACTCATCCACTGCAAAAAGGGAACTGAAAGTAAGTATAATTTTCTTGAAATGAATGTATTTGCCCTTGATGTGAACAGGTAAATAAGATTATCTGGCAATGGAGAAAGAGTTTTGAACTTAAAATGGGAACAACTCATCTCCATCATCTTATTTTAAGTGCAGTTTATCTAAGTATTTAGATAAGTCTTATTTTAGGGGTCATGCCATTGGGAGATCATTTTATTTACCAGCTCAAATCAAGGACAAATATACTAATTTCCAGGAAAATTGTACTTACTTTTAATTCCCATTTGCAGTGTGCTGCTTTAGAACTAATTTTAGATTAGATTAGCTTGTTTTTTCATTATTAGCTGTGTAACTATGTCTGTCTTTGCCACTCTCACGCCCAAATTTCCCCATAGCGGGACATTAAAGGAATTTTGCATCTTATTCCTCGGGCTTTAAATATAGAACCTGGAACAACAAAAAACAAACAAAAAAAAACAGACATTAACCAGTAACCGCCGTGCAGCCGAGATGGATAGAGAGATGATGAAAGGCAGGATAAATGGCAGCGATTAATGTTCACATGGATCGACAAACTGTTAGACGGATTTTAACAATCATTTTAAAACAGTGGGAATAAAGTATAGAAACTGAAATATTTTCCTCACTCTTTGTCTTAAATTAAATTGCATCATTTCAAATGTTTTAAACTTAAGGTGATAATCTGTTCATCAGGCCAGAACAAGTTTGCACCTTCGAGAGAAAGTTGCATCTTTATCTCAGCAGTGTTTTTTTCTATACATCTAAAAATATTTGATTTATCAGCGTTTAATATACAGAGACCAAGTTCTGTGCTTCTAGTTTTGTCAGGCTGCCACATTTTTGTTTGAAACCATTTTATCTGCATGGGAAATCTGTTAAAAAAAGGGAAAAAAAACTTCCAATGATTGATATGTTTTAGCAGGAAAGGCCTGGCAAATGTGAAGAAGTCGGGATGAAAGGCAGCTTCTCTGAATCTGAGGCCATGATTCTCAACTGAAAAATGTGCTCAGCCTTTTCAGGTCGAGGGTCAGTCTCTAGCTCATTGCAAGAATTATGGAAGCATGAGAATATTCTGGGTTTTTACCCCAGACCTGGTATCTCCACAACCTGATCTAGCAGAGGGCGAAGCTAATGAATCAACTGTAAGTCTCATTTACTAAATATAAGCTCAGAGTGCCCAGCAAACAATGTTACATCAATATGTGTCTAACTTAACTATAAAATCTGAGGGGGCGGGAGATATAAATGCACTTGGAACAAAAAAATCCAGACTATAGCAAAAGCTACAAATTTAGTTGTTAGCAATGAAAGAAACAGAAGGATTTACAAATGCAATTCAAGGAGAATGTTAAGTGCTATTGTCACAAAAACAAGCTGTGATAATGGTGAGTAGGATCCATAATTAGCATCAATTTGTTTGCAGAGCCCCAATATCGGACCCTAGCGTACTGGGAAATTATCATTAAGTTCCGATTTATCATGCTCTAAAGCACAGGTGTCAAACTCAAGGCCCGCGGGCCAAATCTGGCCCGTTGAGGTAAATTATCCGGCCCTTAAGAGCCAAAAAAATGCATATCATGTCATAAAGTACAGGCTTATATCCTTTTAAAATGTATAAAGTGGCTAAAACTGAGCCTCCTGTACCAAACGTCGATTTCTTTACTGTGTAGTAACAGCATCCAGCCACAAAATGTCAGTTTCCCTACAACACATTAAAACAACCCAGAAATATCCAAAAGGAGAAAAGGTGATGCAGAATGATGAATTTAAAGTGTAACTCACCCTAATGTAAAAAAAATTTTGCAGATAAACTGTATAAACTGGGCCTAAGGGTGCTACTTTTATGTTAGTGTGCATTTGTTATACTTCTATGTGAACAGGAATGAAATTATGAAAAGTATCATCTATACACGTGCAACCGGCACTTTTAATGACTTCATGACGCCAAAGTGGCCCCATATAGAAATTAGTTTGACACCCCTGCTCTAAAGTTATCAGTGGACAAAAATATGAACAACCGTTGAAGTGAAGCTCCCATCATGACAGGTACGGTCTTTACAGGCTGGCAGAGGGAGTTTCATAATGTGGGATTGGCATGTTTTATCAAAAAGGAGATAATGAAATGCTGGAAGGTGCAATATCAAAAATCAACATCAATGAAAGAAAACGGTTCCTGTACATGATGGTATAGGCATGAGCAGGCCTGTGGTAGAAGAAGACTTCAAACTCCCAGCTCAATATGGCCACAGACTTGTAACTCCCAACATGCAACGGGAAACCACATCAGTACTCCGAGTGCCTTTAAAGATCAGTCAGCCGTGGCTGGGATTCGGCTTGTGGCACATGGGCAAACAGTGGAAACCACCCTGAGGCGAATGGGAAAAAGCTACATCTGAGGGGTTAAACGACAGAAAAATGCACGTGTTTAGACAACTCTGGCTAAAAACCTTTAAAGCAGCTGAATTGCTCACCAGCAGAAGACTTTAAGTGAGGAAGAAGAAGGTCAAGCAACATGCTGTTTATCTGCATGGACCACTTCTGTGACCAGATGACTAGACGTTTAACCAAGCAGCACGTAGAGCCTCTATAAACAAATTAACGCACCTTAACTAAATCAGGTGATATATGAGAAAAGTGCTGTAGACCTTCAACAGAAGGCCAGTCTGATTCAGAGCTTCAACCTCTACCTACAAACAAGAGCTCTGTTCTCAAGTCTGATGCGTTCAGGTCCTAAATCCTAATGAGTCATTTGATAAAAACACTATTGATCTGGTAAAGGTCAGTTTTAAGATTCGGTTTATATAACAATGTATAGTTAATTTTGTAATCTGGTTGTTTATATCTATAGTTGTGTAGTGAGTGTTTTTATGTTTTTAACCACCATGTGATGCACAACAGGCCAAGTTCAACAAATGTGGATAATAAACTATTATTATTATTATTTTACTATATATGTAAGGCACAACTTTAAGAAAATATAATGATCTGGGTTTATTTGTTTTGGTTCTTTGTGCTGATGTGAATGATTAGGAATGAAATGAAGGGTCTAACTTAAAAAATTATCATATACCTGTTTGTCGGCCTGTCAGTTAAATATTTAAAGTTATTATTGGTTTAACTATTTAAGATCGTCTTTGTCCTTCAGATGTTTTAAGTTGTATTGTGTTTGTTCTGTTTTGTAAAGAATGAAAAGCATTTTTAAATTAAACAAAATAAAAAATATTGATTTCATGATACACTTGCTTTAATCTATAATCCACATTCAACATATTGTCAAAAGAAATTGATTTTCTGTGAAAATCTGGATGCATGCTTCGGTGAGCCTAATCTGAAATCTAATCTAGAGTTCGGATTGGGATTACTGAATCTCGTCATATTTAACTGCATGCACTGCTAAATCCAAAACCACCGAAATCACCCCCTCATGTTCTGATTTGGTTCCTTTTCCAAACAAAAAAAGGATGCTCTTGTAATCCAGATTATCAAATGTTGCAAGTATTGATTTTACAGTATGAATGTAAACCAGTGACAGATGCTAGTGCAACCTCACTCCAAGCAATGGCCGGCCATGCACATATTTTGGCGTTTGTTATGTATGTTGTGTCAAAGGTGAACGTAGATGCATTCTGTGAAATATCAAGTCCTGTTACACCAGAAACCAAGCAAATGTGCAACAGTGACAGGAATTTAACTGAAGTGGCTGCAAATATGTACACAAAACATCCGGCGAATAAAAGTGAGTTTCTAAAAGGTGCATCAAGGACACAAAAAAGGTCTGAATTCAATAACCAATAATCAGCTCAGTGATGATGAAGGACACATAACCATCACTGGACGATCAATCCTGAGCTTTTGTCATTGTGCTCGTCATGGCTGCACTGAAAGGCCTGTTGATGATGGCGGGGTGGCGAGGAAAACGCACAGCTTATTGGCTGACAAACCACAGTCCCATTTATCTCAGCAACGCAGCAACAAATCCATCAGTAAATCACAAGAGCTGTCATCATCGGCTCTGCGCCTGTTAGCAGACTGCAAATAAACAGAGCGAGAATTAATATCACAACAGCCACTCGCTGTGCATGAGTCAGCCCTCAAATAATGATGTCAATGAGATAAATATTTTATCCTCCCTGGTCTTTACTCTGCTCCATCATTCATACGTCTGCGAGAGAGACAGAGAGAGAGAGAGGTCAATAGAAGTAAACACAGCGAAGGTTGAGTGCGTCGCTTCTGGCTGAGACGGGCCGCCTTCACCTGAAACCTTAACAATTTAAGCAGGAGGTGGGTTAATTGCAATGCCCTGGGTTATTAACAGTCAATAAGATGTTTCTATTAATTTTAGACACTGTTATGAACAACACAATAGCTCAACATGGACCCCCTCCTGCTGCAGTGATCTTACAGTTTTTTCAATCTCTAGGGTCTGAGCATTGGTGTCGTTTTGTGGCGACACAGCAAACTGACTTTTTAGATATAAATAAAAATAAAGTACTGACATGAAAAAAAATAACTTTAATTTTAACTGAGGAGAATTAAACTATTTTCATGCACCGGTTCTAGTTTCCTGTTCTCCATCAGGTCTGTTTACACCACAACGGGGTCAATGTTGCTCAGTGTCACCAGGTTGCAATGGTCAAATGCAAAAACGGAACTAGAAATAAGTAAAATTTTCCTAAAATAAGTATCTGTCGTTGATTTGAGCAGGTAAATAAGATGATTTGCCAATGGAATAAGAATTTTGCACTTAAAATAGAAACAATTCATCTCCACCATCTTATTTCAAGTGCAGGATGTCTAATTATCTTATTTTAGGGGTCAAAATACTCATTCCATTGGCAGATAATCTTATTTCCCTGCCCAAATCAAGGATAAATACACTAACTTTAAGAAGATTGTACTTATTTTTAGATCCATTTTTGCAGTGAGGAGGGAACCCTGGACATCCCTCTTCCCTGCAACACTCCGGGTCCCTGTGGCGGTCTACTCAGGAAGGGTAAGCAATCCCTCAACAGACTTCTGGGTCTGCCCATGGGTCTCCTCCGAGCGAGACGTGAGTGGAGGGAAGCATCCTGAGGACAAAGCCAAACCACCTCGCCTGGCTGCTTTGGAAGTAAAGAGGCACCATTTCCACTCCGAGCTCCTCGCCTCATCTCAAACGTTGAGCCAGGGTCACAAAAACTCACATTGGAGATCTTATACTTTTGCTTGTGACACAGGCCTCACAACTGGGGGGAACCTGATACAGTCTTCATAGAGAAATATGAATATTTCATCACATCCACAGAAGAATGATTGCAGAAATATTTTAAACTCTCTTTACCATCTTATATTACCGATAATGTTGCCATCGAGTGATAAAAAAGAGCGACTTTGACTAAATTTGTTTAGCCTTCCTGTTATCCTCTGAAGGTCTCCTGCTCTCTGTGTTTCAGCCTGAATAAATCAGGCACAAGTCTGGAGATGTCATAGAAAATAGTTTTCCCATCTAAATAGCTTGCATATCGCAGTGCTTTTTTGAACTTCATTTTCACAGACCCCACCACTTCGCTCAGTAACACAGTCTACACCGAAGGGAGCAGTCTTCAGCTAAGCCCAGTCTGGAGCAGAAAGCCGAACAATTAAAAAAAGTCATGCTAAAAATCTGTTCTTTTACTATAATAAATACTATATACTAGGGCTGGGCGATATGGCTTAAAAATAAAATCTCTGATTTCATTATACAAAATTCGATTAATTGATTAGTTTTCCTTCCTTTAAAAAAATAAATAAAGAAATTGTTTGTAACAACTTGATTTTATTTCAATCATTTCTTCTAGAGTTAACCTGAATTTAAAGTGAAACATTGAAAAACAAGATGGCGGCACTGCCACTGTGCATAATGAAAACATAACAAAATGTTTGAAAGAGGTATTAAGCAATGGGCAAACAACAGGCTTCAATTCACTTGTGTAACTTCAAACTAACATAAAAAAGGTTCATGAAAAAATGTGTGTCGTCAATATGTTGAAAATATATTTTCCCAAACATATATTCAGCTTTGCAAGCTGTTCTATTCATGGAAGCCCAATAAATGCATCTTAAATTCAAATTAATTGATTAAATTGATTTATTGCCCAGCCCTGCTATATACTAAATGGAATTCCCCAAATTTGCATAACCGACTAAAAGGTAAAGTCAACGAATGCAATCATGAGTAACAGGCGCTTGTTCCCATTTCCCTCTGCATGAACAGTTCACTTGAAAAACAGCATAAAACTAAATCATACAACACTTAAATTAATATTAAATATGTAATTAAAAACAGCAGATAACGCATTCAGTGAGTAACTATCATCAATTAGGGACTTGGGGGGGAAAAAGGCAGGGAAATATTTGCACCAGATTAGCCGTGCAACATAAAACTGTTGATTTCCTACGCCGTGTTGACATGATTTACAGGCAGCTTCAGCTCACTGCGCTCTGTGTTGGTGTTCGGCAGAGACAAAAAAAACACAAAGGCTTATTTCTCTTCACGCCCACACTCCACTCTCCGCCTGAGGCTGTTCACTTATGGCAAAAAAACTAAAATCCAGAGCATTCTGCTTAAACTTGAGAGAAACATGGATTCACTGCAACACCCAATAAGTTTGCGTCAAAGACGTTAAAACTTAAGTCTGTTTGCGATGAAGATAACGAGTGAGTGAGTCCCTTAGGCTGCTCCCTTATACAGGGGTCAGAACAGCGAGTCAGTACAACTTAATCAGAGACTTTTTACATCGGATGCCCTTCCTGCAGAAAGTTGGACTCTGAACTGATGAAGACACAAAATAGACACTGTAATTGACTGAAATTTACTGCATTTTACCGTGATTTTCCAAGCTGTATGCAAACGAAATTTCGTTCTGTACGCACTCTGTGCATGCAGGAGGAAAAATAAAGTTGTCTAAGTCTAAGTCTTCCTGACACATCCGGGATTCGAACCCCGGTATGAAAGACGCCAACTCTGCCCGCCATACCACAGCGGGGCAGTTGCAATGAGGATAACGCATAAGTAAAAACGAAAGAATTAAAGACTTTTTGTAACTTCTGGTGCAGAAAAAGTGTATTTTCCAATCATTTACAGACATTTTGTTCAACCTTTGACAAAAGACATCTGGAGGTTGCTCAACAGAGGTATCTCTGCGAACTACAATCCAAGCTGAAGCTAAATTGCTCTGCATCACTTTTGTCAAGAGGCACCTTGCATGATACAGGAAAAAAAACCTTAATTTGTTCCAGAACAATAAACCCAGCAGCTGCGCGTCCATTAGAAAGACACTTTTCTTTTTAAGGCTTCTCCCACCGCTTGTGCTTCTGCTAGCTTTCTTTTACAGCTCAGGTTGAGACTTCTGCCATTCGTCAGTCAGGCTGTTATCTTAGTTTATCTGGTTATTAAAGCAACTGGTCGTCACGAATGACAGGCGAGGTCCACAGTAACATTCGAGCCAGACATAAACATCTGCCAGGGAATCAAACGGCTACATCCGTCCCCATGAGGTCATGCTGCTGATCCAGTGAAGTGGAAAAACACGGAAGCGATGGGAAGAACAGGATGACTAAGGTCTGCCGCAGGCAGAGGTTACGATAGGATGCCGTGCCCTTGTCATCCATATTAGGATAAGGCAACGCTTAAAAAAAAAAAGCTCTCATCTCCTTAATTTGAGCTGAGCTGAACTGCAGAAAACGGCTGGAATTCACCTGTATTCTTGACTTTAGCTGAGATAACCTCTGTGGACCAGTGTGGAGCTAAAGTGAAGCCTCAAGAACAATTGTTCTGTAGAGGAAGGAATGCACTGTATGCACCTGTTTATACAGAGCTGTAAATTTCATTATCAGCCATGACAGCAATAATAATAATAATAATAATAATAATAATAATAATAATAATAATAATAATAATATCGGACAACGACATTGGTTCAATTGTTTATATCAGTGCATCCCTACTGTCAACTTGAAGATTACATTTTCTGTGAAATCCATCTGAAAAAACAAGCACATCTTTAATAGGACATCACATGTCTTCACAATTCATCAGATTGTGAGTTCGTATTACCTATAGTCCTCTTCGTGTGACCCCACAGGCGTTCTGATTTAGTTCTGGACTCTAGCTAACATTAGTAGAGTTCGTTCCCACAGAAGAAATCAAAGTTTTTGTTTTTTTAATGGACTCTTCATCTGCGAGGCATTTCCACAATCTTATCTCCTTAGTTCCCTCTTAAGAACTGTAAGCCCACAGCATGACACTCCCTCCAGAAATGACACATCAGCAGAACTCAAACATGCCTTTCGGGAATTATGCCTCAGAAGTTGAGGTTTGGTTTCATCAGACTAAAACAAATTCTCATGCAACATCTGAGGAGATTTAAGCCACATCTGGATTAGGGCTGTACGATTCTGCCAAAAATCTAAATTGTGATTCATTTTAACCATAATTGCAATTTAATTTTAGGCGTTTCTCTGCATTAACCACAAACAACAAAAATGGCCTCTAGATAAAGATGTTTGTAAACAAGCACTATTTAAAACAAAGAATGTAACTGCTTTTATTAATCAGAATATTATTAATATTCAAGAGAACAGTTTCTTGAGTTGGACATCAATCCTTGTTGAACATAAAGTGCAACCAACAAACAAGTCTATGTATTAAACAGTTTGACCAGAACTTAATGCTATGGTGAGATTCCTGAAAGTTTATGGTAAGAAAGTATGATTATATAAACTCTGAAACAAGTAATAAAATTAGATTATCTAACTGCTGCAACTCTCTTCCCTTCCATGTGGAGAAAAAACCACTTTAAACATTTTACCAACACCTAAAGGACGCGTCCATTAATTGTTACGTAGCCAAAAACTGCAGACCTGTTTTTTTTAACTTGTGATTATATTGCAAATGCGATTAATTGTCCAGCCCTAATCTGGTTGCTTGTCTTTGAAAGAAAAGGGTGTAGGTCTGCTGCTCAGTCCAGACATATGGAGCATGTATGGGATCGGCGTCGCATGTTGAACACAAGCAGTACTTGCCAGCAGCTCATTCAGTGTTGCTGTCGGCCTCCTGGCAGCCTCTCTGATCCGTTTCTGTTGCATCTTTTATTCATGAGTTTGTGGGTGAAGTCTAGTTTTTGTACGATCACTGTTGTCCCATAATTTCTTTAATTATCAACAACTGTCTGATCCTCTATGACTTCTCTGCAATCAGTGGCTTTTGCTTAAGAAGGAGAGTGAACAAATGTCAGGAAAGTCCTACAAGGGCGGCTGAGTTTTATTCCTGGTAAACCAGATTCCCTCAAAACTCAAGAGTGAAAGCTGAAATGAAATCTAAAGCTGCTTCAACAAAGTATTAATTTAAGGTTGTGCAACCACTATTGCCCTAACTTATTTCCTATTTTTATTTTACCATCTACTGAGTTTGTAGCGTCACACAGCTGGGAATTTCTGTCGTGATTTAAAAAGGAGCACAATTAATTTGTGGCCTTTTGCCTCTTTTTCATGAGGCAAACTGAGATGAAAGATAAGCTTCTAATCAAGGACTAAATAAAACAACAACATCTGCAAGGAGAGCGGCGCTGAGCACATAAGACGTCACTTCCGCCGAGATACAGAGACGGCTGTTAGTTTTGGATCAGGACCGGCTGATAAGTCCGACTGCCTTTCTACAGCGAGGAAGCTTCCCAACCATGCAGGAACTTTCTCTTCAGACCCTTTGTTTAAGAATTTAAGCTCCTCATCTTGAAACCTCTACAAAACAAAAAATGGTTTTCTCTAATTTGGAGCCATTTCGGCCTGTGGAGTGGGTTAAAACTCTAAAACTGACTCAAGGACATTGATGACTGCAGTAAATGGTGATAAAATCCCACAGGGGGGAAAAAAACAGAGCAATCATGGCAAAATAACAAACTCTACAGCTGAATATGCTTACATGACGTTGGCCCACATCAGTAAATGTAACCTTCACGCCCTTCAGGAGGCAAATTCTTGCACTTTTCACATCTCAGGAGCTCATAACTCCAGAACCAGACATCCCACCAGCAGCTTTGATACGTTTCTCTACATTAAACAAAGTTCTACGAATTAGACCAGATCCACAGATCTGACAATGACACCATTTTCTAGAGAAATAGCTCTAGAAAATGGACCAGATTCATAGGTTCAGTTTAACGCTGCATTTAGACCAAACGCGTTTTGAGAATCAAGGGAATCGGGTTTACATGCGGACTCTATGGTGGACGCGCCCCAAGGGGCTTCGAGACATCTTGCGGCGTGTCACGCACATCTTCCGCCTCGTGTTTTGAAGCTTTCGGCGCACTTTGTGCCGCGTTTTTGGCTTACAGTGCCTCCAGATCAGCCGATGCAAGACGAAAGAGTTGGAAAATCTGAACTTTTGCAGCTGGATGCGGGGCGTCAACCATCAGAGCTATGTGACACAGTGGGGGGTTTCCTGACAGGAGAAGTACTTTTACTTCTTTTCACTGATAAATGTTAACATCAAGCCTCCTGAATGATGCCCACTAATCTGAGACAGAGGGACAGATGCTCTTCAGCTGAAATGGGGCGCCTGGATTTGTCAAGGTTTGGAGATGTGGGGGATGTCGGTCAGCAGGTTGTAAAACTGGGCTCGGGTTAGCATAAATAGTGCTGAAAGCGACCGTCGTCAGGCCATGTCTGAATTATTTGTGAATTCAGACGTGGCCCAGATTATATTATATAAAGTAAATAAGGGCCAACCACTCTTTCAATTTCATCCAGAATTTTCCAAAGAGTCCGGCAGAGGAAAAGAACAGGGTAGCTCCTCCCCACAGGAGCCACTGGGCCTGACGCGCCGTCAGAGCGCTGAGGCTCCAGACAGCGTGTCGGACGTTGAGACGCTGGACGCTGAAAAGGCGTTTGGTCTGAACGCAGCATCAGTCAGGCGTGTTCAAACTTTTCGGCACAAAATTGTTCAGTGAAAAGTAAAAAAAAAAAAAAAAAAAACTGAACCTGACAAAAAAAATTAACCTGCAGCAGAAAATCTGAGCATCAAATATTGTAATTAAACAAATTATTTAGATCATCTGTATTTGTAAATATTGTAGATTCAAAACTTAGAAACAGTTTTGCACATTTGCCTTATTAGAAGATGGTTATCTAGTTTGCACATTATTTTGGGCTCGATTGAAAAACATTTTTTGTTTATAACTAGCAATAAGAACATGATTGGGGTAGATCTTTGATTCTGGTGCACCAAAGTCTGGATTTGGGTGAAAGTCACTGGATATTTACTATGAAATTAAAGAGTGCAGTAATTTAGAGACAAATACTTTGTGTTGTACCTAGAAAATATATTTTAAATTTGTCTGTATTTATTTTGTCCTAACTGAAAATGCAAAGCCTTCATTTGCATCAGCCACATATGCCGGTGTTCCAAATAATTCTTAAATTGCAGTTTGGGGGCCGGACAGAATCTGCCCAGGGGCCACAAATGACCCTCAGGCAGCAATTTTGACAATTCCCTGGATTAAGTGAAGGAGCTCTCCAAATGGTTTGACACCTCCTTCTGCTCAGGAAGTTCTCTACAAATAGGGCCTTTTAGTACTTTCAGCTGTGAGGTTATTTAAAAAACACTGCATCCCAGAACCAGCAGGAGTGTTTTACTGGGAACCCAACGGGTCCAACTCTCTACAGGAAACAGCACCGATTAGTCCAGGTTCTAATTTCCAGCTAATATAAATCCACTTTTTCTAAAACTGAATCAGTTTTTTACAAGCTTCTCTGTTTGAAGCACATTTAACTGTGCATGTAACAAATAATCTCTCAATCAGCAACATTTAAAACAGAACAACTCAAACTGACACACAGCCAATAGTCTCCATTATTACGTTAAAAACAAAGAGTTATAATAAACTCTGGAGTTTTATTTATTACTGACACAAGGCCTATTTTTGTTTATTTCCAGTTCAGCTTCATCTTATTTGAAATTCACAACATGCTGATTATTGAGATTTTTATTTTTATTTTTGACATACATTCATAATAAGGGATTCAGATCGTCTCTTTATGTCTTGCTGCACCTAAAACTTAATACCTAAAGGCTAGTTTGAGCTTTCATGTGTCTTAAGTCTTTGTTTAGGTTTTAAGCAGCGCTACCAGCTCCCCTCATGACCAGGCAGGGATAAGCGTGTTTAGACAACCGATGGATGGATGGAGTTATACACAACAAACGGTAAATCTGTCAAAACACAATGAAATAAACAAGCTTTCGTTTTTTGGGTGCAAAATTAGTCGTATAGACTGATCCTTTGCATAAAATGTAATTATACTATAATAATCAATTAACCCAAAAAAAATGTTTTACTTACACAGAATAATTGGTTAATTGAAACAGTCACAATGATCAATAAACTAATCAGAAAATGTGTCTTGTAGATTAATCGATTCATCAAAAGCTGGGTTGCATAGATAAATTGAAATATTTGCCATATGGACCTTATTCCTGGCGGTGCCGGTGGAGGATTGGTAATGTTGGCAGCCTCCAGTGTCTCAGCTGCAGCAAAGGAGCTCGTTTCCATCTGAGATGAGCTGTGTTGATCTATTAACTGGACAACAGCCTGGCTACATCTCTGCTGTTTTTAGTCCGTTATGATAATCACACACCTGGTGACGTCCTTTTCCTGTACACATTTTTATGTGTACAGGATTTCTACTGTTCTTCAGTTTTGCATTGTATTACATTGAAATGACTGTCGTCATTTCAGCTTTTAACTTTTGCTCTCTCTCTTTTTCTTCATAGTAGGTACACCTGGTCTGGCGTTCTGTTAACTGTGACATCATCCAGAGAAGACGGCTCACCCGCTACTACCATCTAATGTAGAACAGATTACTGGATCAATGTGAGCTTCTGTGCTTTTTTGTCTCTCTTGTTGTGTCTCTGTTCTGTCTTCTGTAACCCCTAGTGGTCGAGGCAGATGACCGTTCATACTGAGCCCGGTTCTGCTGGAGGTTTTCCTTCCCGGTAATGGGGAGTTTTTCTTCCCACTGTCGCTTCATGCTTGCTCAGTATGAGGGATTGCAGCAAAGCCATGGACAATGCAGACGACTCTCCCTGTGGCTCTACGGTTCCCCAGGAGTGAATGCTGCTTGTCGGGACTTTGATGCAATCAACTGGTTTCCTTATATAGGAAATTTTTGACCAATCTGTATAATCTGACCCAATCTGTATAATCTGATTGAACTTGATTTTGTAAAGTGCCTTGAGATGACATGTTTCATGATTTGGCGCTATATAAATAAAATTGAATTGAATTAAATTGAATTAATCTACAACAGAAAATCATCACCTTAAAACAGTCAAATACACAACGCTAATCTGCGATCAATACAAATTTAGTGTAGGCTTTCACCAACGTCTCCGTCTGCAGCAGCAGAGTTGACCGGGCAGATAAATATGCTGCTATACGCAATTAGTTCACTTCTTCAGGTTATTACCCCCCGCCTTTAAAATAAATTGCAGAGGATGGAAACGCTGACGTTAACCACGTTTTTCGCCCCTCATCCGCTCTGCAATCCGCTTTTTTATGCATAAGAATGCCAGGGAGGAAGTCGCTATAAGAACGACCACAATGCATCGTGTGATTTAGGAATACGACGGTTAGATTTTTATATTATATTAATTTATTCTTGTAACATTTTAATGTCTCCCAGCACATTAATATTAGAAGGAACCTAATGTCCTCTCTGTTTCACACCTTCACCCCCAGGGGCGAAACTCCCTAATTTGATCCGCTGCCATATCCCTTAATAAGATGACCTTTTTTTAGTTCTATAGGCCTAAAATGACAGTTGAAGGTGTAATAGGAAAGTATTTTATTGTAAAATTCACTGTGATCCTTTATTCGCAACACCAATATAACCTGATGGCATTTCCTCTGCATGGGCGACCCGTCGAGTTTCAGCCTGAAATGAAGATAATCCGCTTTGTGTAACCCATCTTCGCGACGCACACCTTTTACCCTTCGTCCCCCAGATTTCGGGCGGCGTTATGTAATCCACATTTTCTCTGAGATTAGACATGTCCGCCGGCAGACCTGAAGACGCGACATCAGGAGCTCCAGTAGCACAAGGTCATTGGGGAGAAACGAGGGGGGTGGGGGGGGGATGGAGGACGTCACGAACAACGTCCCAGAAGGGCAGCAAGGACAGAGACCGACTGCAAAAGACGAGGGAACTGGTTGGGGAGGGAGGATGAATCAACGAAACTGTGCTGTCAGCATCCCCGGGGCCAGCAGGGAGCATTAAGTGAGTTGACAAGAGTGGCTGAGTCTCTCTACTTTTCTCCTGCCTCCTCTTTTTTTTTTTTTTTTTCCTCTCGCTGTCGTTCCCCCTCCTCCATATGGCAGATTCCACCTCTCCCCATCCCCCCGCTGCCCTGATGAACACACACTCTTCACTGAAACAGTCTCTCTCCTACATACGAAACCCACGCTTGCCTGCACCAGCATCCTACATCCCCTGAGCCATGTCTTATTTACGGTTCGATTACCAACGACCGCCCTCCAGGACGGACGCCCTCATCCGACGCCGCTCTGCCTCGTGCCCAGATGCTGTTCGAATCATTTTGGACCGTTTCATTCGCCGGGGTCAGGGCGGCATCTGGAGCAAAAGAGGCAGGAAAAACAAGCTGCGGCAGCATCTTCAAAGCAACGAGAAAGAGACCAGAAGGAGGGAGTCGCTTGGAACACAAATGCATTTAAATACAAATCAAACAGCACTTGCTTCTGCAAATAGAAAAGATGAAGTTCATTTCAGCCCGGATCCCGAGTGCAGGCTTTGCACCAAATGCACACAAACACCTTTCAGGAACAAAGAAAACGTGCAGCACTGGGAGGCACAAGGAGGCAAATTCCCTGCTGTAAAGATGAATAAATAAGGCCTTCTGCATCTTGTTTCTAAAAAAAAAAAAAAAAAAAAAAGACTGGCTTTGCCTGTCTGCCGATGCATTTCGCTGGATCACTCTGCTCTGCATCCGTGTGGAAGCGGTGAGGATACAACAGCGTCTCTGTGGGATTGAAAACCCTTCTTTTCTCTGGTCTGCTAACGGAGTCTTAATGCAACTCCATTCTGAGGTATAAGAGGTCATCTTCTACTCATATCGGTACAGAGGATGTACTTTTAGGTCAGACATGGACTCTGGTATTCACTGGGTAATATATCATAGCAGGGGCCGGATAAGGCTTGTCTTGAGGTCACTTAGAGAAAGGTTGCAGTGGTCTATTTCATCCCTAAAGATGTTACCCAAATGTCTTTGAAACACTGGAAAGAAACAATTTGTGAGCTCCAATGCAATCAAGCTTAATGCAATCAGATTTATTCCTTTGAAGAACAACTATGCAGCTATTAAAATCTTCCAGCCAAGGCAATGAAATCATGTTGTGTCGAGCTGAATCGAATTCTAACAAGACAATCCATTCAGGTATCGACTTGATGTCTTCCTCTAATTCCGATATCGGCCCCGTCGGTCCAGGCGGGATATGAACCCGCAGCCCAAACCGCCTCAGCTCAGTCATTTTGATGTGGAGGAGCAGCGGCTCTGCTCCAAAGATCCACCCAGATGATGGAATCCTCACCTCATCTTTAAAAGGTACCGCACTGGCAGTGTCTCAGGTTTATCAAAAGGCATTTCCTGTTTGTTTTCTATTTTAAAGTCACCAAAGGGCGTCTGGTCAATGGTTAAACACTCCATGGCGACCAACAGCACTTTGCAGTGCAGTTGATTCAGTAGCATCAACGTTCCGGATAAACCTGTCCACAACTGAAGTCGGCTCAGCAGACACAGTTCAGCACCAATTGAAGGCAACAATTGAGTTGCAATGTTTGATGCAACAAACTGCTGCACTCCAGATGCCGCGCTCCCCTTTAGGCTGAGTCCAGCCGCCCTACAGATGGAGCTCATCTCTGCCACTTGTAACCAGGATTTAACTCTGTCAGCCATGGTCCGTACCCCATGCCTATGAGCTAAATGGACCGCTTGGTCGTTTGGAGATGTTCTTCACTGCAACAGTGACCCGGGAGCTAGGAAGTTGGTCGTATAACCGGCGTATTGCCAGTCCAAATCCCCGCTCCGACTGTGTACAGGACTGTCTCAGAAGATTTGAATATTGTGATAAAGTTCTTTATTTTCTGTAATGCAATTAAAAAACATGAAATGTCATACATTCTGGATTCATTACAAATCAACTGAAATATCGCAAGCCTTTTATTGTTTTAATATCGCTGATTATGGCTTACAGCTTAAGAAACCCAAAAATCCTATCTCAAAATATTAGAATATCATGAAAAAGTATACTAGTAGGTTATTCAACTAATCACTTGAATCGTCTAATTAACTGGAAACACTGCAGGGTTTCCTGAGCCTTGAAAAACACTCAGCTTGGTTCAGTAAACTAAATCACAAGTATGGTAGTGGTTAAGAGACGACATAAGATTCTCACAGTAACTGGTGTACTGACCATGGCATTACTGTCCTTGATTGGCCTGCCAATTCCCCTGACCTGAACCCCATAGAGAATTTGTGGGGTATTGTGAAGAAGAAGAAGCTGAAAGACACCAGAGCCAACAATGCAAATGAGCTAAAGGCCGCTATTGAAGCATCCTGGGCATCCATAACACCTCAGCGATGCCACAGGCTGATTGCCTCCATGCCACGCCGCATTGATGCAGTAATCTGTGCAAAACGATTCCCAACCAAGTACTGAGTGCATTAATGGACATTTTCAAATGTTTGATTTTGTTTTGCTGTTATAATTTTTTTTTTTACTTGGTCTGAGGAAATATTCTAATATTTTGAGATAGGATTTTTGAGTTTTCTTCAGCTGTACGCCATAATCAGCGATATTAAAACAATAAAAGGCTCATTTCAAATGATTTGTAATGAATCCAGAATGTATGACATTTCATGTTTTTTAATTGCATTACAGAAAAGAAAAAGAACTTTATCACAATATTCTAATTTTCTGAGACAGTCCTGTACTTGACCACACTTCACCAGCTGTGCTTGCTGGCGATGGTCAGAGGGCCTGGTGGCGCAGATTGTCTGGCAGCCTTGCTTCTGTCAGTCTGCCCCAGGGCAGCTGTGGCTACAATGTAGCTCACCACCACTGGCGTGTCAATGTGTGCATGTGAATGACTGACTGTAGTATGAAGCACTCTGGGATCCTCAGAATTTGATAATGCACTATACAAGTACAGGCCATTTACCATTTACAACAGACTTGAGCAGTGGCATCATAACGCCAAATGAATCCACCTCAGACTGTCACTAATGAACACCAAGCCACCTAATGTGGGGAAACCCTCCCAACCTGGAGGAAACATTGCCCCTATTCCTGGCTGAGAAGCATGGTTTCAGACTTAAAGGCAATACAATCCACGGTGAAAGATTTAATGGATCCACTTCAGCAGGACATGTTCAATGTTTGATAAAGGCGACAACCGACACAATGTTCTGCAGTTCCAGTGATTTGTGTTCCCGATTAGAAGAGCTCACTCGAAGCCCAGCTGGTAACTAACATGACTCTTGCCAGATGGATTTCGTTCCGCAGAGCTCCACATATCCATCTGGGATCGCTCCATTGGAGACATATTTCAGTAGGAGGAGCCTTAGCAAAAATCCTTGTATATAATTGGATAAACCACTTGTCCGTCATCTTTACTGACGTGCTACTTCAACCACTCACGTTGAAACCGAAACCATCGTTTCCACTGACAAAAGCCTTCAAGGCCGTTCTCTAGTGTTCTTTTAAATAATTAATATTCGGTAGATTGGACAACGCTGATGAAATCGCAGCATCATTGTTACCGGATGACCAGATTTCTATAATGAAAACCAGGGACAGGTCATCCAAAATGGGGACGTCTGCTTCTTCGCTGCAAGCTGCCATTGTAAATACCGCCTGGCGATCCTGACTAGCTCGTCCATTTAATGTGGTATTGAAATCCCTCCCAATGGCAGCGATTCCAGGTGGATGTGTGGATCCGTGTGGAGCTCAGTGGAACTACATCCATCTGGTGAGAGTCTGGTTAGCTGTTAACTGCTTCAGAGGAAGTTGAAGGTCATGCCTTTCCACAGAACAGTATGTTGGACATGTACTGCATTTTGAATTTGACCTGCTTTTCTTTTTTTCTTTAGAGCTCTGAATATATTTCTAAATGGCTGTTATATGAATTAATGTTTTTGCACAACCAGCCTTCGGTTTGGTTACTTCCATTTTTTTTTTCATTTCTTTAGAGTAAAGGGTTATGGGCCATTTAAATCTTTTTGGTTTCTAAAAGTCAGTCTCTCTCATTTATCAACTGGATTTAAAGTTATGTACAAGATGTTTTGCATTTAATTTAACAAATTATGAGTCAACCGTCTGGATTTAATCTAAAGAAAAATAAGAGCGGGGTTGAAACTTTTGGTAGAATGTGTTGCAACTAAAATTTGAATTTTACAAAGAAGTCTAGAAAACTAAACTAAACTTCCACCTTCAAGAATAAACTAAAGAGCTGCTTTAAACCAAGGGAAAAAAAAGGTCATATCGTTAAGCCTAGTGGTCAATTCGGACTGACACGAAAGGGACAAACACATTTGTGATTACCTAATGTTTGGTAGCTCTAACAAACACAGAAAGAGTAGCGTAGAGTTCTGGTGCTTTAACAGCAAACCAGCGCTGCTGAATCAGCTCATTGTCAGCAGCGCTGTTGTTCGGTGCTCTGTTTCCCAATTGTTTCCTCAGAGCCTCCCTGTTTGCACACAGAGAAAGCAACATAATGTTCACAGATATTTAAAGGGATTAGCACAGAGAGTCCACTCAAATTAGCATTTTTACACCTAACCCTGACTGTTATACAGACATGCAAAGTGCAAAATGCCTCTGGGGGTTGGTTGGAGGGGTAGGGGTACTCCCACTCTAATTTGTCAATTTAGGTCAACTGGCTGGGTTACGAAATGACAGCTTCCCTTGCAAATGCAACCATAATGACAGCCGTTTAGAGCTTTGCACAATCTCACAGTCCTGCTTTGCAGAACATAAACTTGACCAAACACGTAACACCAAAACTACTGATTTTACCACAATATGTCTTAAATTAACAGAATTTACAGTAAAAATGTCCCAATTGAAGCTGATGAACTGCACTCCTCTTTATTTCCATCTGTGGTTAACGAATGTAACAAGGAGATTGAATTAACTGCATTAATGACGAAACATTTAGATTAAAATAGTATGATTGTCTTAGAAATTGACAAAAATCTGACTTTAGTTAAAAAAAATTAATAAATTGAAAAGCATATTCTGACCTATCAGGCCTACACTCTGTCCAAAACTCTCTTGACTTGAGAATTATAAATAAATTTAAAAACACCAGATCAATGCGTTAATCAATAGAAATACCAGGACTCTGCACAAAACGTGGGGCATACAAGTTAAATCTAATCCTTAGAAATCCGCTTGCGGCGATTTGAGATGAAGCTTGCAGTAAAAGCTATGTGCGAAAGGACACAAGGCCTTTATTACATTTTGTGATTCGAGGTGTTGATGGAAAGTTGAGCCTTATTCTTGGAGGGGGGTGAAAAAAAGCTGCTAATGAAAAGCTCAGCACCACGCAGTGCACTTTTAGAAAGTGCAAGATGAAAGCTCACACCTGCCCTGCAACAGCAGAATATCCAAATTTAGGCACATATTTCATCACTGCTCGGTCTGAGCGAGAGGGAATGTTGTGTGAAGAACCAAATCTGCAGCATGAGGGGGGAAAAAAAGACAAGAGTTAGTGCTACAGCGTCTGCCTGCATTTGTCCTTGAGGAGGTTTCTCTGGAACACTAACATATGAAATATTAACAGAACAAAAAGCTGATAAAAAATAAAAAAAAAGGGGGGGAAAAGAGCAGATCTGCAACCTTCTCTCTGTGTTGCTCCTTCACTCCTCTGTTGAAACGCTAACTGAGCAAAAACAGCGCCGTTATATTTGAATATCCATTTTAAACAATATTCCATCTGTGAAGACGAGGGACCCGTCTAAATCTGTCATCTCTTTCATGTAAAATGCACCAGTGCTGGTACCAGAGATGACCTTAGCGTTGGACCGCCATGCGGGGAGGATGCTGGTTTGCAGATTTGCAGCCCTGCTAAGTAAATGACAGCAACAGAGAACGGTTGGCTTTAAGGCACAATAAAAACCCCAAAGAATGGGCAAAAAGCAAACACAAACTGCGATGGGAATATGGGGGATTTCCAGTTGTAGAATATATCAGGACTGTTTGATCACAGAGCAGTGAAACATCAGGGATTTTGGCACCGATAAGAAAATTGTAAAACCCAAATTAATGTATTTTTTGTGTCCATCTAGTCTGGGGTGTCAAACATACGGCCCGCGGGCCGATTCCAGCCCGCCGAACAATTTAGTCCGGCCCGCTGGCTAAATGCATTATCATTGTTCTTAAAAAAAAATAAAAAATCCAGTGTCCTGTCTGGCAATGTGGCAATAAGAATTAACTTGTCTTAATGTCAAAAAGAGCTCATCAGATTTGACTTTCACAAGTGGAGCAGTAGGGCTTTTGCCATAGTGCTCTGCTTGATTTATGAATGTGAATAGTTTTATTATGATTCATGCGGGGAATATCTCAAATGATATGGACACTACAATGGGAAAGTAGGAGAGGAAAGGAAGAACAATAAGATCAAAAGAAAAGGTGAAAGAAAGAGGAGATAAAAGGAAGAGAATGATACAATAATTGTTGAAAAAAAACATGTACTTCGTTTAATTGAAAACCTGCAGTTCCTATATTGTACACGAGGGGCGCTGTGTTTTAATCAGCAGATGGTAGCACTGAGCTTCAGATGTGGAAAATGGATTTTAAATAATTTCTTAATTTTTATCTGTTTGATGTATTTTGTCATGCAGGACAGTGTTTTTAAGTTCCAAAAAATGTGAATAAATGTTTTTCAACATTGTACAATCACTGTGATCAGTTCTTATGCATAATGCACAAGTAAAATAACTGAGTAAAAGTATTGTTGAAATTGCACATAATTCTCTTAAAAACGCTGAGGTTATTCATAATATATTGTGTAAAAGTGAAATTCATTTAAATATAAAAATCAACAAAAAGTCCACTTTTATTAGTTCTATTTAATCTTGCAATGAGTTTACTCATGTGGCCCTCTTGAGATCAGATTAAGCTGAATGCGGCCCCTAAACCAAAATGAGTTTGACACCCCTGCTCTAGTCTGTCTCACACAGACGCATGTTGTGTTCACTGACCCTGATCCCGGCTCAGACATTTGCAACACTTTTACTGCAGGAATACATTTTTAAAATCTTTTATTTCTCCGCCTTGCTATAATTATTTCATCTATTTACTGGAAACTGTGCGGCAGGCCGGACAAAGGACTTCCAAGAGCCGTAGATGGCCCTGAGGCCGTAGGTTCCCCACAAGACGCACTTGCGGTCATAATGGGTAATAATTATAAATCAAAGCTAGATTGACTTTTTGTTCTCACATCAATCATTAAACAGGATGTGGGGATCACACAAACTCTTTGTTTTTGTAGTCAAGACAGCTTTTTAAAGGTTATTTGGGATAAAGAGAGACCATTCATACTGAGGGGTACAAGCACAGCTTGGAGGAATTTTCTGTTTTGGGGGAGTTGTTCATGCTTAAAATGGGAAACAAAGAAAGGGTGTTAATGATGTACGAGATGGAGGGAATCTAGTCCAGGGCAGTTTTTCACTTTATTCTTTTGTTGTTGTTTTTTCCTGTTGGGCTGTACCTCCTGTTGAGAGGAAGGTGGGACTTAAAAAATGGCTACTTCATCCCACTCCTTTTCAAACACTTAAAAGAGCCAATGTGCGCGTCTCAATATTATCTCCAAGTGTCTGTGATTTCTGATTTGTCAAACAACCTACTAAAATGGGACTTTTGGAGTTGGTTTAAGAAGCCGACTTTTAAATAAACAAACTCTAAAACATTCTCCCACACATCACTGAGATCCTGCCAATGGGCATGAGGATTTAGTTTGTCCAAAACCATCTTTCTACTACATCATTTGTTAATAGTTCCTTGTTTTAGGAATTGTCTCTGTTCAAAGAAAGCCTAAATTCAAACACTAAAAATGTTTCCTAAAGCATTACGGTAATCATTCCACCAACCCTGTATGTGGCGCTGTAATGCTGCCACAGATAAACTTCAGAAACATAAAAGAGGGTCAGTACATTGTGTGTACGTTTTGCATGACGGTGCAGGGATATTATGGTTTTCAAAAAACGATACATATTGATTATTTATACTAAATTGGTCAGTTTTCAAGACTTTTTGATCTCCGAAACCCATTTTTGGCAAATATCCTTTTGGGGCTCCTAAAACACCATTTAAAGTTTGGACACATGACATAAACCTTTTGCACTTTCAAAGTTTTTTTTGTTTGTTTTTTTTGCCGGTTTAAACACAAAGAATTTGGATGATTTTTTTTTGTGTAAAACAGACACATTTTTGTCCCTCTCTTGTGGATTTCTATGTTGATTTGGTTGCCATCACCAAACAACCTCAAACCTTTTAGGCGTGTAAAGTCAGAGAGCAGAACATTCCTGTGTGATGCGCGTGTATTTTCCACTTCAGACAACAAACAATACAGTCATTATCTGTGGCAAATGCACAGTGCATGCTGAACAAATTTTCACCAACTCAAACTCTTGCTTAATTGCTCTCAGATTTATTCACAGAATGAAATCACTGAGAAAATGATTAGGGTCACCAAAGCAAAAGTTCTCCTGTGTGGCATGGTGGATTTCTTCCTGGATAAAAATCTAATTATTACCCGGTGCAGAAAGTGTGTGATCAAGTGCAAATGAAGCCAAAATGACAACTTACTGGACTAATTACGCGAGCGAGAGCCTTATTTAAAAGAAACTCCACATTGAGGATAAGTTTTGATGGCTTTTTTTTCTGAAAACAATTCATTCCGGCTCCACCTCAACACATTCTGTACCAGCGCTGACACAAATAGCCTGGGGTAAAGCAAATCCTGACCTGTTTTATAGAAACAAAGGGATCAAATTAAAATGTTCCCACTGAGTGAGCAGAGTACACAAATATGCCCCCATGGACGGGCAGCACCTGCTCCGCTCTGCTTCTGACAACCCCCCATTCCTCAGAAACCAGTTAAGTCTCACTTTATCGTCTCTGTCAGTTTTAAGACTACAGTAACAGGCGGTGAAATCTTTACCCACCGATCTGGACAAAGTTTACTCAGAGACAACATCATCAGGTGGCTTTTACATAGCTAAACCGTGTGGATATGCCAAAACAGAGTTCTGATGGTTGATCAGGCTTTGTTAGCGATGTACATATATAAATATTAAAATAGATATATTTTTGGTTTTTGTACAAAAATCATAGGTAACTAGAAAATTCCTGAAGAAATGTTAAGACTGCCTTTTCAGTCCTTGCCTTCTACCCAAGCAGACAGTGACCCAAAATAAGTCAGCAGTGTGAGTCGTGAAGAGTTATGAACCACCTTCCTAGATAACATTATCAATTAATAATAGCAATAATTTAATAACTAAACATCATATAGGATGATCTGATTCAGATCCATGAGAAATTATTACATTTCCGAAATAATCCCTTTGATGTTGAACCTACTGTTACACTCATTTTACCAATGAAATATTAACGCTTTTATTTTGAAGATTATGTAACAGTCACTAACCTTCTTGATTGCTAGCTCAGGCCTTTTGAAAATTAAAATCTACTTTGTTATTTAACAATCCTGTCTTACCAAGTCAACAATTATTAAACTATTTCACTTGCTTTGTTTAGAAAAAATTCCTTTTTTTATTGCTGTACACGTTTACTGGATTTGGACTTCGATATGTTGTGAGCTGAATTAGCAGCGAGTCACACTAAAACAAAGTGTAAACATGCTTGCATTAGCTTAGCCCATCACTAAGTTAATTAACTTTCTGATTTTCTATCTTCTACTGCGTTTCTCTTCAATGTGCGGTCCCTCAGGGCTCCGTTTTAGGCCCCTTAATTTTCTCTATATGCCTATCCATCCCTTCATGAAAGATGGAATGTCCTTCTACTCTTATGCAGATGACTCCCAGATTTATCTTTTACACTTGAACGAGCAAAAAAAACAAGGTGATGGTTTTTGGTGGCACATCAAAGGCATCCACCATAGATCTTGGTTCTTTGACAAAGTATGTTAGACCAATCCTCACAAATATACAAGTTAAAATGGATGCAGATCTTAAACTTGCCAGATTACAGATGTTGTAATAGCTGTCTTTTTATTTAAGGAAAATTAGCCAAAGTAAAGGTCATATCCAGGCTGGATTACTGGAGCAAACTCTATTTTGCGGTTAGTGATGCATTAATTAGCATATCAGCATCAGCATTTCAACTGGATTTAAATCCAGATTTTGACAGGATCCTTCCAAAATCTTCTGGGTTTTTTTTTTTAGCCATTCATAGTTGGTTTTGCTGGTGTGATTTGGATCACTCTCCTGCCACATAACCCAAGTGTACTTAGGTTTAAAGTCAGAAACTGAAGGTCAAACATTCTCCTTTGGAATTTTCTGATAGAGAGAAGAAATCACAGTCAGGTCATAAAGCAACTAAGCAACTCAAGACCGTCATACAAACACCAATCGTGTTATTTTTCTAAAATGTTGTGTTAGTTTTACAAAAGCTTCTTCCAAAATGTTCTACTTTTGTCTCATCAATCCACAAAATACTTTCCAAACCTCAACTAGATGGTTTATGGTTACTATAATAAGACCTTTGTGTTATTTATTTTTCTTTTGTGACCAGTGGCTTTTGCCTTTAGACTTTCCCATTGATCCCATTTTTACTGAGTCTCTTCAGCAAAGGATTAAAAGAACAACTTCTTCTTACCTATCCAAACACAAATTCTGTATTTAAAGGTTTAAAGCCATGGATTTACTGCCTAACTGTATGTTTTATCAAAACATGACACCAAGGAGCAGAGTAGAGTATATACAGAGAGGGGGAAAGGTGTTTTCACAGCTACTCCATGTGGTGTGCATTATTGATGGGCTTAACCTAATCCACAGTGAAACACGTACGATCACACCATGACACAGTTCATCGTTTTTTTTCTTTTGTTTTGGGAGGGGTGGTGATGATGGGGGTATTGTGGGGGTATGGGCGGGATTCGGGCCGGCGGGTGGTTTGGGGGGTCGGGGGCAACAATGACTACTTTCATGTGAGAGTGACTTTCCACAGATAATGGTGATCGACTATGAGTGTACCCCGGGGAAATATGGCTTTGGCTTGGGTTCAGTGGAGATCTGGATGCTTACATAAAGAATAATGACATATAAAGCCCAAACTATAAGCATCTGGAAAAATGAAGTTCAGGGTGACGAACTTCATTTTAGTCACCCTGATTCTCAAACATGTTATACTAATACTACTACTACTGTGGTAGAAAAGCAAATTCAAATTCAATCTACTACATGGTGTAATATATGGTGTATTTATTTAATTTATCTGTATTTAGTCTGAGAACTGTGACTTCAACTTACCAATCAACACAATTTGTGTCCACTCCCAGCTGTGCTGAAATGCTGACATAATTATTGATAAAATAATTGAAAAAATAAAATGTTGAATTTATATTGCATCTTTTATTGTCCCCTGGAGTCTTTTAGGAAAAGACAAAAACGAAAAATAAATGTTATTGAAATGTTACGCCTGTCTTAGACTGCCAGTTTTAGTGATAATTAACTTTGGTGTCTAGGCTTTGGTGATTCAGTCCTGTTTCGTTTGTGTTTTTAGGGTGCCTAGTGGAGGATTCTGCATTAGATTAGAAACTTAATTAAAAACCTGAGTATTTTTAATGAGTGTTGGAAAGTAGAGGTGTTACAGTACACATATTTGCACCGTTGATGTGGGATTTTCTGTCTGGCATGCTGTGGCTTACATCTACATGCACGCAGAATGTTTATGTGCTGAGATAAAGAGCGGAAATCTCTGTTTATCCCTTCTATTGAGAAACGCTCAATATCAGAATTTCTCCTTCAACTGGAGTGATGGAGAAAGAAAAGATGCTGTTAGACTACATTTCCTTACCAAGATACCACACAGTTGTGGGGGGGGGGGGGATAAAAGAATGTTTCATAAAGCTGAACATTTTGAAAAACAAAAAAGCTACCAATAGAAACACAACGGAATTTCAATCAGGTTAATTTCCGGTAAGAAGCAAATTAGGCCAACCTCATCTTTATTCCCATTTACAAGCGCCAAAATAAAACAGGTGCATCAAATCAGGTGCATATGATGGACGTATTACTAGTCAGCATTTGTAGGGGGTTTGCCCTGTCTTCACTTCAGACAGTTAGCTCCGTGTGCTCCTTAAAGCGAGAGCCAACAACATGGGAAGATCAAAGCAGCTCTCTGAGGCCTTCAGAGAGAAGATTGTAGCAGCTTATGAATCTGATATTAAAAGCATTTAAAATCAGAATGGGAAACAGTCTGAAAGTGGAAGACATTGAAAACAACTTCTAGCATTACCAGGTCTGGCCTTCCCAGCTAATTTACTCAAAGAGCAGACCGCAAGAGGTGAAAAGAAGTCTCCAGGAAGATTAAATGTTAACATGGGACCTTGATACTATTGAACAGAGTCTCACTGCAGCAGAGATGTACAGCGGGCGATGCGCTCAAGTTACAAAAGGTAGCAGAAAAAGCTTTAAGCACCGGAAAGACAGACAAGAAACACAAAAGCAAGGAAAATGTGCTTTTATCACATTGCAATATTCAACAAAATATCCCAGGTGCATGATTTTCTAATATCAAGCAGCGATCACATAGATAATGCAGAATAAAAGTGAGTGAAAACAAAAGTAGCATTTTGTCTGTCAGTATCTCCTGATCTCAAAACGCCCTGAATTAAAATTCAACCTCGTATGCGAGTCCCGTCTACTCGAGTGTCGCTGCACTGTCGCCACAAAGTTATGGCTGAAACGAGAAGCCCGCAGCCATGAATGAGTGCAACAACTAACATGTGAAACACAGCAGCGAGAGCATAAATATTCAGCCACAATCACACCAGCAAAGGTTACAGTACATAAATAAACACTGTGAGTCAGGCACAAGCCAATTACTCGTTGTTTTAGCGTGAATCCTCTGTGTATCCTATATTTTCAGTGCTGAGATCAGGCCGCAAAAAATAAACACATTGGTAAGGCACCAAAATATCTTAAATAATAAGCGGGCACATCTTATTTTTAAGTTCAGCAGAAGAAGAAAAAGTGCTCCCCCACAATAAGTCAACCTTTGTGCCCATGCCTTAAGACAGTGAACTGTGATGGTCTGAAGTCCCGGTGGTTGCATGTAGGCCTCGTCCTGGCCTTTGCAGCGCCAACATGCGTGGGTGTACGGCACGGACTGTAATGTCATATTCACGCTCTGATGCTAACCCTCTCTGGCGTGTGCATTAGTGCTGTCTTCTGTTTTCACATGGAAGTTAACTCTGCTGAATGCAAAGCGAGAAGTTGCAACAATCCCTTTACAAAGAAAGTGAAGTCTCACAGATTACCCGCAGCTGTCTGTGCACACTCGCAACACCTCACCTTTAAAGGTTACCGTCTTCCCCCGAAGTAAAGACCGCCGTATGCATCGCAGTCACGGATGGGTCGCGGTTTTAATGGGGCCCACGTGAATAATGGCAACCACCCGCGGCTCCACGTTCAAAATAATTCAGCGAAGGGGGGGCGATGGAGTCGCGTTGATGTAGGGACCCCCTTCAGCGAACGTGCAGGACGTCATGAAAGCAGGGGTCAGGCACAAATCCTGCACCGCATTCACTCCGTCTTAAAACTCTGAAGCCCGGCAGTCATTTAGTCAGGATTGCTCATCACTAGGCTGCAGAGATGACTGCAATCCCTGTTCAGGCTTTTTTTTTTCCTTCACATTGCACAGTCTGACTTTATTTCGCCCTCATCGCGGCCAGGATCAGCTGTTTTTAATCATCTGAAGCTGGCATGACCGTGGACATGTGTGCAATATTATAAATTAATAATAATAACAATGAATAACCAGACGCTCCCATCTGATGCAACTATCCAGTTAGCAGGACTTTGGGGTGAAATTAGTAATGAATGACTCTGTGATGGTACTGAATGTTTGAATTATGTTTGGGCAGCTCAACTCTCATCAAATGAAAATTAACTCTATATTTCTTTAATGTTTTAAAATGTAATTCAGTCGTTCTCGTCCGGTTTTTCCTGGGAGCTCAGAGTTCTTGCACCAACGACAACATTTCAAAAGAATAACTATCATTTCTGCATCAGTGAAATCCATCCTATGGGTTCTGTTTATCCATTACCAGGTCACAGGTAGGAAACCCAGACATACCTATCCCCAGTGAGGCTACCCGACTCAATTTGCTGGTTCTAAGACCCCCAGAAGGGCAGTACAGTCTGTCCAGGAAGTTCTGGGTGTCCTCCCAGTGGGACGTGCCCAATAAAACCGAGGCACTAAGGGAGCATCCTGATCAGATACCCAAACTACCAGCTGCTTATATCCAGTTATCACCACCTTAACAGGTATGCCCATAAACGTCATCAACGTTCATGGGCATACCTCATACCAAAAAGAGACACTGGGGTCGTTGTGGTATGGATGCTCAGTGCAGGCTGCCCTTCTCAAAAACTCGCCTATGTAACTTGAGAGGTGCGGATCCGACTCTGAATGGGTCATGTGACTTAAAGTGCCGCTTTACTGCAGTCTGAGCTACCTTTAAACGCGGGAGCTAACCTTACATGCTTCTAGTTTTCTCATGTTTGAGTCAAAGTTTGCCATGGCCATGGTTATTATAACAAAATACAGTAAATATAGTTAACAAGCCTGCCTGTCAGCTCTTCTCCTCTGTTGATCTTCCTGCAGCCTTTCAGATGACTACTGTCTGCCTTCGTCCTTCTCTTCCGCGGCTCCTGGGGCTCCCCCTCCCTCTCCCTCTCCCTCTCCCTCTGGCTCTCTCCGTTTTAATGAGTCTGATGAATGTGGTCTTGTCTTTACAAATTAAATGACTCCAGAAAACTTCTCTCAGTCCTTTTATTTGAGTAGACTATGATAACTTATGTAGCTTGTGTGATTTTATTGAATGCTATTTCTTTTGTCACTACAATGTATTGGAAGGTTGCATTATACTGTTTTATCATCTCATTGTTTGGCTTATCTTTAAGTGACTGCTTATCTGTTTTTTTAATAATTTCAGATTTTCCTTAAACAGGGACTCTAATCTGGGATTACTCTAGACTAAAGTCTGTGTGTGGGCGTTTGGTTTGATTCCCATTTAAAATGGTTCTGAAATAATAATTGCCTGATGGCCAGAAAACCCTCCCAAACACGTCATTCCTACTTTGATTTCCAACTCCGGACGCCATCCCCTCGGCGTGGGCGGAATCGGGTTGGCCAGTGCATAAAGCTGCAGCGACAGAAACAGGACAGTGGGGTCACTGCGCTGTGTGAAACTGCGACTGCCTCTGAGAGTAAAGACGTCTGACATCTTTTCAAAGCGAGCCCAAAACAATTCACCTTGACTTGGGAAAAATAAATAAATCAATGTCAAAATCCCAGCTGTCGGTCCACATAGGTTTGTCATGCACAAAGACGTGCCGTCCATGCCGACAGATTTTATATAATTATCTTGTGCGTGACAATCCCTCTCCACAGGTTTGGGTGCTATGCACTCAGCTCTCCTGGAGCATGAGGTAGCACTAACAAGAATCAGATACTACTTACAGTATTTATCTGGACCACAGCCTGAAGTAGAAAAGGAACCATTTTGTTAGTTATTTAGTGGCTCTTTTTCACGTGTAGAGCACAATGAAGTGTTTTCTGAATCTCATTTAAAGAATCACCTGAAAATTTGCCACATTACTGCTTGTATTGTTTCGGTAAAACGGCTGAGCTCTCCCCTACATCACCACGGCGGGCTTTTCGCTCTGAATAACCATAAACACATTTCATTTCTGACTCTGACTGACAGCCTGTTTTAAGAACTGCTTGTGAGGAATCAAACGAACAGCCATATTCCCATGTGCTCCACATATACCGAGTGTTTGAGAATCAAAGAGGAAAGAAATTGCGAATGCATCTGCAGATCTGAACACACAAGGGTTTCAGTTTGTTTTGCTGAAATGCAAAGTTCATGTAGCGCAGAATGCCTAAACGGTAGAGGACTTCGAGGAGGAAATGAGACCCTCTATGCTTTTTTTCCCTGCTGGAATCAACTCAACTAAAAATAAATCTTCTACTTTTGTAATTTAAGTAAACAGTAAAGCCTTTTTGCAGAGCATTGGCCATGTATTAACACCAAAATTCAACTACAATTAGGAATTCCCCAGCACAACAGGAGAACTTCGCCTTACGGCGTTCTGCAAGCCATCATTATATCTGTGCAGCACAGCATAGATAAATCTATACACTCGACTCTATGCTTACAAGTAGCTCTTTACAACAGCTTCCAATTCAAATCAATAGAAGCCACCACACAACCCAAACACATTCATAGGGCCCTGCCTGGTAAAGGTTTGAGAACAGCCTTAAAATAATACTTTAAGTCAGATTTTTCAGTGAGTGCATGGGAGATGGGGTTCACATGTTAAGAGATAAATGTTTAGTCATGCTTATCCCCTAATAATCTCCAAAAAATAAATGTAACTAAGGCATTTTTGTAGTCAATACATTTTCAGTTCACTCTTTTTGTCTCATTTTGATAAATAATCCAAGCTTCCTGTTTCCCTGGGGTATAAATAACAGGGACACTCTTCAAAATGGGCATAACAAGAGAACATTTAGTTGTTCACTGCTGGGGGGTTAAGAACGACTAACATTAAATAGCTACTTGACTAAACTTGTGCGTTTCTGTGCATTACAGTCTGAGCAACAATTTAAAGGTACAGTCAGCGATTTTCCGGAAATGTGAGTAAGACCATCCTAGCTGCTCTTCCGCTCCTCAGCGGGATCATGTGTAAAATCTCCCTAATCCACTCTGGTCTTATTCCTTTCTCCTGAGGCCTCGGTGTTATGCTTCTCATAAACCTGTATATGGTTTACTTCTTGCAACTCTCAGCCATTTTCAAAGTATACGATGAGAGCAGCAGAGTTACGACAAACGGCTAACTCTAAAGCTAACCGCTAACCTAGCCGGATACATAAACACTAGAAGTGTGCAGCCAGCAAGCAGGAAACGAAAAAGGAACGAGCTCTGGTGTTACGTGAGTGCGTCAGAATGATTTCCATGTGCGACAACCAATAGATAAGGTGATACCCCCAGAACTTGAGGGACAGAGGGGAGTGAGGTCAGAACCAAAACTCTCACCAATCCCTGCCATTCGGTACAAACGGCAGGGATTGGTCAGAGTTTTTACAGTTTTCACAGAGGTCTAATTTTTTTAACCTCCTTTTTCTGAATACATAATGTATTACCTACTGTCAGGATGAAAGGACAATGTTTCTGAATAGGATTACCAAATATAGCTTTAAATAATGTAAAACAATTGAAACCGTTACAACTATGGGGGATGAGGAAACCTTTATCTTGCCACCAATCATCAGTGAGGACAGATTTAAAAAAAAATCTCCAACACATTGTTAGAGAACCTGGGGCCACCAAGTCTCCACAACAACCCTGATCTACACCCCGTCTACATGCCAACCAATTGTTTTAGAAGCATGGCAGGAAAAGCCTTTTTAGCTCCGCCATCATAGAGGAAAGCCTGGAGTTTGCTAAACTTTACTAGGACTTTAACTGCAACCGCTGGATTTGATGAGATCAGAGTAAGAATGAATTTCCTAAATTGAAGAGCATACCAGGCCCACTGTTAAGTAAGGTGGAGGATCAGTGATGCTGTGGGTCTCTATTGGTCCAAACAACAATGTAGAAGTACATACCATCATAAGCTATTGAGACATTTTGATTCTAAATCAGGTGGAATCCACCAATAAACTGCCACAGAGTCTTTAATAATTATTTAAAATGTTTAGCCAAATCAGAAATGGTTCACTAGACACAAAATCTGCATTCTTATTCCATGGCATCTCAGACACTATAAGTCATTTCAATCAAAAGAGATTAAGCAAAGAGGAACTCAGAGGTCCCTCTGTCTGTATGCTCCAACTTTAGTGAATGTTACAGGGGAGGATTAAGTGCTGTTTTAGGTGGAAACGAGGGCCGAGTAAACTATAAACAGCAGAAGTGGCAATAAGTGCCACAGACATGATTTCATTCTTTCCAAATCAAATTAAAGGCCGCGTCGTCGTAAAATGTTCTAAGTGGGAAGAAGCTACTATAAACTACTGCAGTAAAGCAAATTAGGGCTGGTGACATTTTTCAAAACAGCACTAAGTAAGGTGGACGCTGCAGCTCAGACATCTCCATCAGTCTCTTTCACACTGTTACTGTAATTCTAATTAGAAGCAGTTGCCCTAATTAGACATAATGTGATATAGATGTTGCACATAGGCTAACTCATTGATTGCACTCATTCTATCATGTACAAATCTATCGAAAATCTATTTCAATTCCAGCAATCATGTCAGTCATTTGCATCACGGGAACCAAAATGGGGAACCAACAAGAACATTTCAGGCCCCTTTCTTTCCGAAGCAAAGACCCGAAGCTCATTTGGACAGAACATTTTCACATTCTGATTGTTCTCGAAGAATTTCGTCCATTTTTTTTTGCACCATTAGGCTCAGGTCGGCTGGTGACTCCAGATGGATTTGTGGAATAAGAACTATTTCACCCTGTGGTCGCAGTTTGAATGAAGAGACCCTCACAGGCCTAATCAGTGTTGCTTTACAGGAAAACGATGCAGGAAGTATCCAAACCGTGATGCAGGATTCTCGCCAGTGCATTTCAGTGTAACGGACCGTTACACTGAAAGATGTCAAAGTTACGCTGAAATTAGACCATTACGCAATGAGCGTAATGGCACGGATGTTTGAGAGTAACATAGAAAAGTCAGTAAAGCTCTTGAAGGTGCATCAGCACAGCTATAAACCTCCCCAACCACATTAGCTAGCGCTAGCTTTTGTTAGCTTAGCGAACAGCCCCCTTCGAGCTGCAATACGCGACGCTCGGTTTTGGGAATCCATCCAGGGTACGGAACGACACACCAGCCTCCCAACACACCATTACCTTGAAAAAAAATCCTGGTGAGGACCCTGTAATGTGCATGAGATGAACACCGACAAGCAAACTGCTAAAGAAGAATTGGTGAACTATCTGGTAACTCACCTTGCAGTATTTAGCTATACTACTAATTAATTTAATTATTAAAATATCATCGTGTGTGGCTATGAACAAAAACATGAAAATAGTACCATTCTTTGTACAGTAACTATTCATCTTTGTCTCTGAACATGATGTATATTTCAATTAAAACAGATTTTACTTTCAGAGAAAAGACCAACTGCTCGAATGTTAACGAAACTGCAGCAAGGAGAGGCTGAATTTGGGAAATAACTGAGAAACTGATCTAAATGTAAATGTAATCTGGGGGGAAAAAAAGCAGAGTTTTAATCAGATAAGAAAACTAGAGCAGATCCCTGTGTGTAGCCAGCATGAGGAGGAGAAACACGGATGATGTGGCTGCATGCAGATGGCCAGGTGCGCTACCTGGTAAAGTGGAGTACTGATACCAGTCGGCCATGAACAGGACGGGTGTTCACCCTGAGCAGCGGGGAAATACAGCGATGAGCCCGTTTGAAATCTTCTTTACATTCAAACCGCAGAAATACCCCACAAGATCCAGTTTTATTTAATTTAATCTGAAAAGTCTCTGTCTTTGCACTGTAACTCCAGCTAAATTCTGATAAATCTAACAAACGGAGGGTCAGAAAACAACCAGGAGGAAAATCAAGCACTACACTGCAAAAACAGACCTTAAAATAAGTAAAATTTTCTTAAAATTTAGGTTTTTGTCCTTGATTTGAGCAGGTAAATGATATTATCTGCCAATGGAATGAGTATTTTGACCCCTAAAATAAGATAATTAGACATCCTGCACTTAAAATAAGATGATGGAGATGAGTTGTTCCTATTTTAAGTGCAAAAATCTTATTCCATTGGCAGATCATCTTATTTACCTGCTCAAATCAAGGACAGATACACCAATTTTAAGAAAATGTTACTTATTTTTAGTTCAGTTTTTGCATTGTAAATGTGATCGGTTCATAGTACTGGTTGATTTTATAAGTACAAGTATAAATACTTGATGCTGGTATCGGGCCCAATATCGGGACACCACTGCTACAGACCTTAGCATGCTAAATGTTGAACTTATTGCCGTGCAAATAAACAAAAAAGGAGTATGGCTCTTTAAAAAATGGCCAAAAGAGAACGTCTCATTGCTTTTAAAGTAATAGAGCAGCTCAACGTTTTGCAAAGCTGCATCTGAACGACCAGAAAGACTCGTTGAAAGACGACGTTTGGACAGATGAGGGCAAAGTTGAGTTCCCTAACCATGATGCACGATGCCAGGAGGGGCTGGGCGTCATTAGGAAAACATATGAGGAGTTATCTTCATGGCAAATGTCGGGATAAAAATCCCTTTCAGCTTTGGTGTCATTGTGAGTAAATAAAGCAGCTATTGGAAAACAAATTTCAGTCAATATTTCCATGTCAACAATATGTTTTCTTCAAAAGGCTGCATTTGAAGACATCTGTTGTTTTGGCAGAAAAGCGGCTTAGTTGTGGTTTCTTAATGCTCTCTTCAATCATTTTTGCTGCATTAAGCCGCAAACATTCAGCAGACACATTTATATTTATGAAATGAGCTTAAACTTATAGCAGGCCAAGATATATTAATGTCGCATACTCTGAAAATCCGGCCTAGAGTCTTTCTGCATCGACCTTGCATGTTCTCCCTATGAATAAGTGGGTTCTCTCCGGGTACTCTTCCTCCCACAGTCCAAAAACATGACTGTTATGCCAGGCACACACTGTATGATATTTTCAGTCATTGTACTCATGTACAGCTCAAACTGTACGATGATACCGCAGGATTTAAAAGTTCACAGCTCATGAAATCTGTTCTTACTGTACAGCCCGACACTCTGATGCGATCTGACTGCTCACACTGTACATCCAAAATCCACATGTAGGACTCAGCCCCGTAGAGAGAGAGCGCTACTCGGACTCGTCTACCCGGAAGCCAAACGTAAACAGTAGAAGAAGAAAAAGACGGAAGTATCGATGCTCACTGTTAAATATGAGGCTTACAAGAACAAAACGCGCTGCCTTGGAAATTCTACGAGTTGCTCCTCCGTAGTTTGACTCCATGTCACACGTACCGCCGCCATGCTTTACGCCACTCCTATGTTTTCATTTGAGAAGACGAAGAATTCCCTTGTTTGCACGTGCGCAGTGCACGACGTTGGTGGAAATCGGCTCGTAGACGATCATAACTCCGCTTCAACAGCAGGAGGCGCTCACGGTCCCTCAAGGGCCGACTGAATTTCAGTCATGTTTGATTTTCATCTGACATGAAATGATTCCTGATCGGGAGATGGTCGTGAGAAGCTAATCGCTGGCGACCCCATGTATACGACACGACACAGGACGGACGATGAAGCTGAAACTCGGCCCGATACAAAAAATTATCTCAAGAATCGGCCCAAAAAGGGCAAAAAAAAAAAAATTATACAATGTATGCCCAGCTTTAGGTTGACTGGTCTTTCTAAATTTTCCTTAGGTGTGAGTGCGTGCATGGCTGTTTATCTCCATGTTAGCTTGAAATGGACTGGAAACATGTTCAAGGTAGACCATGCCTCTCGCACAATGACTGCTGGAGGAAGAGATGGGTATCTATTACTAAGGCATTTTTGTAGTCAATACATTTTCAGATCACTCTTTTTGTCACATTTTGATAAATAATCCAGGCTTCCTGTTTCCCTGGGGTATAAATAACAGGGACACCAATTTATCTTGGACACTTTTCAAAATGGGCATAACAAGAGAACATTTTAGTTGTTCACTGCTGGGGAGTTAGGAACGACTAACATTAAATAGCTACTTGACTAAATTTGTGCGTTTCTGTGCGTTACAGTCTGAGCAACAATTTAAAGGTACAGTCAGCGATTTTTCCAGGAATGTGAGTAAGACCATTCTAGCTGCTCTTACGCTCCTCAGCGGGATCATGTGTAAAATCTCCCACATCCACTCTGGTCATGTTCAAGGTAGACCATGCGTCTCGCCCAATGACTGCTGGAGGAAGAGATGGGTGTATGCTGGGTAAGACGGGCAAAAATGATACATTTGTGATATACTGTGTCGACCTAGAGCCACATTTACTGGAACACAAACACATCATACTAACTGTGATGCACAGAGGTGAAGGGTGACGATTTATCAAATTATATAACAAATTATCTGTAAGACAGCTGAAGCTCAGCCAAGACCTCCTAAACTAAGGTTCTACAATCTACTGAACGGGACGTTTCTTATCGGCTTTTCAACTTCTGCAACATCTTTTCTTCCTACCATGACTCCAGGTTTGACAAATTCCTATTAATGCGTTAAATGTCCTGCAAGGGAAAAAAACAAACACAGTCCTTATTATTGGTTCAGTGAAGCAGAAAAGAGCTGCGGAGCAGATGTATGCGAGCTGCTGAGCGTCACACGAACTGACCGGCTGACAAAACACACCAACACTGTCGCTGCTGTTTATCTAAATCAACAGCTGATTCAGACGGAAGAAAACAGGATGCCTGGAGTTTTTCAGGAAAAAGCGGTCGAGATAAGCCGAGATAGGGTTTCACTACGAGGAAACATTCATTTCAAACAACTTCAAAATGCTTTTTCGGCCCGAAACAAGTGAAACAATGTTCAATGGCCGGGAGGAAATCCCTTCTGCAATTAGAGCACAATCTGGAGAACAATTTTTTTCTCCCCGCAGACGAGTAGCGCCTCTCCGTTTCAACCACTCTTCATGAGATTGTACGCGACACGCGGGAGAGTCGCTGTCGCACTGAGGGAAGTCAGATTAATTTAACTTCGTCAGACCAATTTTACAATTAGGCTAGACCCTAATGTGTTTTTGCAGGTTCTGCCGGGAAAATGGAAAGAACTATTCAGGAAAGGCGTCCAGAGAGCAGGAAGGCAGAGCCATTTCATTTTGTCAGGCCTATGCATTCAATTATGATGCTTGCAACCAACAGCTCATCAGCCCTGCAGTCCATCCTTGCACCAAAGGGACAATTTGCCCGAACGTGGTTTTCTGCAGGTATTAATAGAGCCTGCAAACATCTGAACTCACACTTTGGCAACACCAAACAAGCTTTTAGTGATCTGTTAAAAAATAATCATAAAAACTCCTTTTAAGATTTACACTTTTGGGCTAATAGTCGCTGTAATGGCTACAGCTTCAAAGTAAATTTGTCCGTTACATTAATCATGCCGTAATTTCTTACTTTACCAGATGCAAAATACCGGAGGTTATATATACATACAAACATATGTGTGTGTGTATATATATATATATATATATATATATACATATTAGGGCTGGGTATCATCTAGGATGAGCCGATTCGATACGATTCTCGATACATAGCTCAGCTTGCTTTGATTCCAATATCGATATTTATTACTTTGAATTAATGCTCAGTGATTCAATCACCAAAATCAGCCAAATATTATGTTTATGTTCTATTTATTGATCACAGACATATTAACAGGAAAATAAAGTGCATTTGCTTCAATGCATTTAACGTGTCACAGAAACCAAAAATGTGCCCAAACATCTGATTTTAGGGACAAAGGAGCTTCTAAAATCCTGTCGGCCGTTCCACAAATTCGTCTCACTTGCTCTCCTTCGCTGTGAACTGTAATGGTTGCACTGTAATAACGCCCCCTAGAGGTTGGGAGGTATATCGATATTGAAAACCAGAATGTCGATATTAAATCGTTTTTAAAAATATCGATATTAATCTTTATATCGATTTTTATGCACAGCCCTAATACATATATATACACAGATAGATAGATAGATAGATAGATAGATAGATAGATAGATAGATAGATAGATAGATAGATAGATAGATAGATAGATAGATAGATAGATAGATAGATAGATAGATAGATAGATTTAAGTATGTTAGTATTTAAAACAGCTGACCTTCAAAGTATACAAATTAAAAAACAAGGAGGAAAGAAAGAGTAAAGCCTCCAGAGTTGAAGGATGAGATGATGGACCATCTCCTAATAGATGACCGTATGGATAATGAAGAAAGCATAACCTGGCCTGCCAGATTGATAACGTGTAATACTCTTGTTCTGCACATTATTAATGTGGGACTGCTCCTTTCCAATCTATTTCGGGGAAAGGAGGAAATTTCACGAGAACTCTCTGAGTTGATCGGGTGAAGCGACACCTAAGGCCCGCCTACCAAAGGTTGGTTTTAGCCAATCACAGTATCAAATTAACACGTACGCAGCTGATGTCATGAGAAACCACAAGAAGGTAAGCTAGTTAAGGCCCCTTTTGCAGTTCTGCTATCAAAGACGAAATTATGGACTCTTACAAAACAGTGTCCTCCTACGCTGCCATGTTTATGTTTGTTCGGCTGCGGGTTAAGCCGCTCTTGCGTTCGTTGCACTGATATGTCCCGCCTTAAACCTAAATACAGCAACGTGATTGGCCCAAACCGTTTTTGGTTCAGACAAGAACGGAGAGGTACAAGATGGATTCTTGTGTGTTTGTGAACGCACAAATACAGCGAGAATTAACATCTTGCAGGCAAGGTTAAAGAAAATGATGATGATGCATGGAAACACAGATGGTTTAATGGATGGAGGTACAAATAAAACCACGGCAGGTTTATCTGGAAAGTATATAGAATACAATGGCGGATGGATGGATGGATGGATGGATGGATGGATGGATGGATGGATGGATGGATGGATGGATGGATGGATGGATGGATGGATGGATGGATGGACGGATGGATGGATGAGTTATTTGGTTAGAAACTGTAATAGATGGAAAAATTCTGGAAATCGAATTATTTCCCATCTTTGTTTCTTTTCCTCCTAATTATTATTAACACTTCAGTCTAATTCCAGCGTTTTGAGCACTTTGAGTTTTTGCTCAGGTGTTTATCCTCGTCGCCCGTCGTGAGCAGCAAATTGCTACTAGGCACTATTTACAGCGCTCTGCCCCCCTGATGAGCAGCGGTGCCCACAGGGAAGGCCGGGGGAACCTATAGATCAGCGACACAGACTTTGTGTCCACGCGGGGCTGAGGGAAGGTTAGGGCCACCCTGTCTGCTCCCTCCGGGTCTCAGATAGAGCAGCATGGATGGAGGGAGTGCGCTGACATTCACTGAAAATCTACCAGCAGTGTTTTCTTCTGCTGCGTAGGTCCGTTTACCCAGCGCTGCTGATCACCGACTTCGACGCCGGACCCCCAGTGAGTGATCTCAGCCGTTTTCTCCTCTCTTAACTTGTCACCTCAGCAAGAGAAGCGGCGGTCTTTTTGTAAAGTATAGACTAAGGCCCCGTGCAGTCATCCCTCCGACTCAGCTTTGCTCTGTTTTAGCTGACCGCAGCTACCGGGTTCTGCTAAATACTCAGTTACGCACATTAACTCAGCAATCTGACCCTTTTTTCATAATCAGAAAAAAAAAGAAAAGTCTTTTCTGTACCTTAACAAGCCGGGAATAGGCTCAATATTTGCTGTTTTTAAGAACACAGATCACAGAACCCTCCCAGAAGAAGCAAGTTTACAATAATTACTACATATATTCCATCAACCCTCTTTTCACTCAGCATCCAGCTTCAGTAAAGACTCACACATACGTACAGCGCTCTAAAAAGTCTGGGCTCCAACCCACATTTCACCATATTCTGCCTTAACCACTTTATAGTTAATAAAGCGCTTGCAGCGGACGTGTAAATCTCTGGGCCTTAAAGGAACCACTGAAACTTAACTAACCAATCAGTGATGGGTTTAAGCAGGAGCGACAATGAGATTCAGTATTTCTTCGCACTTTGTGTCTCATAAAGCAACTGGACCAGTGCTAAAATGCATAAAACGGGGAGAACACCCATTATCGGCTTGTATTGCTGCTAGAAGGTATGAGAAAATCATTTATAATGTCATTCTGGGACGAAAGCTTTTAAATCAGATCCCAACAGATCCCAAAACGGCAGCTGGCCACACAACGACCGTTCTTGTTTGTCTCAATTGGAAATATTTCCAAACACCCAATGTTGTCGTTCTTGAAAGCGAGGGAAAAGTGTGGCAGGCTTCTTTTTCAGCCAGCTCACAGGCAGTGAGCAGCAATAGGTTGAGGAACTATACAACACTGCAAAAACGGAACCAAAAATAAGAAATATTTTCTTAAAATGAGTGCATCTGTCCCTGATTTGAGCAGATAAATAAGATGATCTGCCAATGGAATAAGATTTTTGCTCTTAAAATAGGAACAACTGATCTCCATCATCTTATTTCAAGTGCAGGATATGTAATTATCTTATTTTAGGGGTCAAAATACTCATTCCATCGGCATAATATTATTTACCAGCTCAAATCTAGGACAAAAACACACATTTTAGGAACATTTTATTTATTTTTAGATCTGTTTTTGCAGTGTATACTTCCATATAGCAGAGAAAACCCCGGCTGCTTTAATATATAGCTAACTAAAAGAACTTTGAAGTGGAAAAAAAAGTTTTAAAAAGTTGTTTCTTTTTAAGACCTCTGAGCACCGCGATAGCAGGAAGCTGCCCTGCCTCGTTGGATCTGCCTCTTAGAGGACAACTAGGCAAAGAACCGGGCTTTAAATAATCAGGGTCCTCTGCAACATGGGAGCCAGTTGTACATCCTTTTTTTTTTTCTACTCATGTCTTTACTTGCATCTACAGAAAATACCGCAGATGAGGCATCATGACTAAAAGACATCGCTGGAAGAACATGGATCTGGCCTATTACTATTGGCTTATTTGAGGGAAATGTTTTAAAGAAACCTTTGAAGATTGGAAAGATCAAGCGTTACGAAACCGGGACTTCTACGGATTCTTACAAATTAGACATCATACAGAAAGCATATTTAGGAGGAAAGACCCAGAGGGAGCTGAGCCGGGCGGTGTGAAGGATTTTTACAGGAATATAAATAAATTCCAGGAATTAGATGGTATACCAAGGATTAGAAGAACTGAAAGGGGAAAATACACAAGATATAAAGGTTAAATGGGAAGATGAAGGTCATTTTAAAAATGGTTCGGTATGAGTCCTTGACATTAAAAAAGTACTTCCTCTCTAACCTGGAGGGAGTTTGGAGGGAAGAACTTGTCTGGTTGGAGATCTAGAGAGGAGAAAAAGTCAAACCAGGTCCATATTTTCTGGTCTTGTTCACCGATCCACCAAATTAAAAAAGTGCAGGACGACAAAAGAAATGACAGAAATAAAAGAAAGTATCCACATTATATGAATGGGACCTGAAAAATGTGTCGATAAAAGGGGGAAAAAACCCAGGAGTACTGAGAGGAGCCGATCATCGATGACACGTCAAAGTTTCACACGTCTTTCTCCTCTAATTTATGATGCCCACATTTTCTTTCAGCTTTTGCATTTTTTTCAGATGCTCCTAAAGGAAGGGGCAACTCTGTCTTAGAGACCAACAGCTGGTATTAAAGTGCAACTCAGCAGTTTCTTGTTTGCCACACGGTCTGACGTGGATGCTTAAGCCTTTCATATGTGCTGAAATGAATTTCTTTGAGACGACTGACCCAAAAGTGAGAGAAAAACTTTGCAAACGGAAGCCTAAGATCTTCAGACAGACAGGAGAATTACGGCTTAAGACCACTTTACACGATTAAAGACCACTTTGAAAAGATTCTGAGAAATAAAGCCAAACATTAAGGCATCTGCACGGTAACCTACATCAGCAGCTCCCGCATCGAGCCGAGGTGCAGACAAGAGATCAGGAAGGAAGATTAAATTCATTATGATATCAGAGGAACATGTGCATGAAGGATTTCACTGAAAGGTAAGCAAACCTGCTGATGAAAGATTACTCGCTATTTCTTTCTCCCCATCTCGCTCGTTTCCGTCCAACGAGGTGTGTTGGACGTTTTCGACAAAATCTGTACTTTTCTCATTGAAATAAAGGGTAAAGTTTTCTTTTGAGATGTAAAAGAAAAATCCTCAAAATGTCTACACACCCCTTTTATTGTTTCAAATTAAACCGATTTTAATAACTCCCAGTTAGTTTTTAAATTTGTTTTCCAATGTGAAGATTTTTTCTTTTTAAATTACAGAGTTTTAGATAGTAATAGTGGCCCCGCCCACACTCACTCTCTCTGCTACTAATTGACACAAAGCTGGAGTCACTTTAACGGGATTTCTCACCTCACTCCCATATTGTTCCGACTCTGTTCAAATTAAACTTCAGGCACAAGGTAAAAAGTTTTATGGAGAACGAAGTCTAATAAAACACAAGCTACGACTTTTCTAAGAGAATCAGGAGCCTCAAACAACTTCAGCCAGGCTCAGGATTTCTCTCTTTCTAGGAATTTTGAAACCTCTGAATGTTATTGTCGATGCTGTCGCCACCTACTGGTGAAGCAGGGGTATCTCCACGTTTCCATCAGAATATTTTTTTATTCCGATTTTTATTTACCATCTCAATCAATACCCAAAACATCTGAAACACACTTCTCACATTGGTGCTGCCTACTTTCTTCTTCCTCGTTTTGTACATTTGCATTTTTAATCACTTGGTCTTTCATACCAACCCTGCTTTAATTTAAACTTCCTGGAAGAGGTTTCTGACTTATTTTTGATAAAATCTGTAATAGTAAATAAGTAAATTAAACTATTTGTGCATTTTGTGCATTATTTATCTCAATAATTCAACAAAATACTTAAATACAGGCTACTAAAACTACCAAGAGAATAGTAAAGTACAAAGTTACTGTCCATGAGCACAAATGAGCCAAAACTCGCTTTACCGACTCATAGATTATAAAAAGGCTCTAAATTATTTATGCGATCTGTTAGGAAATCTAGCTATATGACTACAATAAATACCATGTTTGTTTGATCAGGATACGTAATTGCCAGCGGGCCAAAACAGATCTATCATCAACAGATATTCAGTGTAGTCGAAAATATTTAGAAAATTGTTATTTATATGCATGATATTTTAGCAAGTTTTAAATTTTTTACTCCATAGCTGAAAAAAAAAGCGCTTAACTAGGCTACCAGGAAAAATAAAGAGATATGCAATGGTTAATGGTATGAACTGTACGAAATTTATAGTGCAATATGTATTTACAGTACAGATGTTTTTAGGGAAATAAAAAAGAATAAACTGAGCATTTTTCAAACAATACAGTTAATTTAATATCTTTTTCTTGCAACCAAGACAAATATTACTCAATCACTTTTCAAACAATTAGTGGCTTGTTAAAGTTTTGAGTGGCTGAATAAATAATTTCATTCATCTCCAGCAAATCTTCCTTTTCATCTTTGCTTTATGGCTGAGATGCTAAAATTACGGAGGGTTGTGCAGCACAATGCGTCGAATCACATTAACCACAGTAGAAATGTGCGCATATGCAAAGGAATGCTTCCTTACAAAACTTGGAAAGCTAATATCAGCTGCCATGGGTTGACCCGCTGGTTTCTAATGATACATACAGCCAACAGGATGCAGATTTATGCCCAAGACCAAGATCAAAAAGACCAGGAAGAGTGGTGGGAATATTGTGATGATGGGGGAAAAAAAAGACTACAGGCAAAAATGTAGGTTCAAAATCATCATCACTATTTTAAACAATATCGCATCAGAAAAAATGCCGTTTATTGATCCCAGAATTGGCAAATTACTGGGCAGCAGCAGCATAACATGCAAAAAACAATGACAAGTGTAACATAAACCCTTAAACTATGCAGTAGACTCTCCCTCTATCAGAGAGGAATTAAAAAAAGGATGCATTACAGCGACATCCTTTCCTAAAACTGTGCAGCCCTACTTTCAGCGATAGTTTGCTTTTGCTAAAAGTCCGGAGAAAATCATAGAAGTAGTGAAACACACACACACTATAAAAATGCCAGATTGCTCAATAGTCAGTAACAGAATTTTATATTAATGCAAAGGGCCCGAAATCTGTCATATTTAACACATTATAGCTTTTGCATTTCCCAGAGATGCCCAAGGCACAGCATCATTTTTAAAGATTTACCAAAATATCTGCAGAAATTGCCTTTGCAGGCCAACGTGGAGAGATTCCTTCTCCTGGATCATCCCTTTGGTCTTAAAAAAAAAAAAAAAACTAAGTAGAGACATAAATGACAGCGGATTCAGATTAAATCCTGCCAAGTTAGTAATAAGCCAGTTATTATACTGTCTACAAAATGCAGCCTGATCACAGCCTGCTGTCGCCACGTCCCTGCACCTTAATTCATTTCTTTCTGTCCCTCCGAGGATTTGTAAAGAGAGGAGGCTCTTTTCTTTTTTTTTTTCTTCTTCTTCTTCTCGGGTCATACCTGCAGAGCATCCCCGCACACACTGCGGCATTAAAGGCAGCAGCTTTAAAGCTCCCAGATCCCCGTTAATTGAACACGATGCGGTCTCCGGAGCGGACCTCTCCAGGCTCCACTGACAGAGCGCGGCTGGGGGGAGGAGGGGGGACGCGGGGGGCAGTAGTAATAATAATAATAATAATAATAATAATAATAATAATAATAATAACAATAATACTCATAAGAATTATATTTATCATAATAATAGACAGAAAATGCAACAGCAGTCCTGAATGTATCCCGCTCGTTCACATGGCATTTCCTTAGAGAGGAGAGGTGTTTCATGTGGAGCTGGATTACCAACCTAATATTATATAAACACCACCGGAACCATGTTTCATCCGCTGCAGCCCCGAAACGACACCAAAAAAAATAAATAAAAAATAAATCCGGGATACTCACTGCGGGCAGACGGGAGGGGAGCAGGCAGGGCCTTCCAGGACGCGGCGACACCTCCTGTGTTTTGGGGGATTTTTTTAAAAAAAAGGGGGGAAATCACAGACAGGACGTCTGTTTTCCTCCGCGTCGTCGCTGCCGTGGAAGAAAGGCGAGCGGAGAGGGTCAGGCTGGCTGAGCGGTAGCATGCACTGCGGTGTTCACAGGCTGCTGACGGCCCGCTTCTTCGGCCGCAGGTGCAGGAGGTGAGGCACTACCGCCCCCTGGTGGCGGGGAGACCAAACAGGCTGTACAAGGAATGGTGGAAAAATTACTCTCTCTCATATGTTATGGAGGACCAAAACTGACAGATTAAAAAAATAAAAGCAGAAATATATAAATACACCTACACTTTACTGATTAATTCTTTTTTTTAATGATTCTATATTTATTATGTGTTTGTTTAAGATATTGCATATATTTTACCTTATCACGTTGTATAATTCGATTTACCTCAACGCTTTCTTTCTCTATTTCCAATACATTATTTATTTAAGAGTTTAATTTTTAATTTTACTGTTTTTTATGTTTTTACTTTTATAGGTGCATTTGGGTCTCTTTTTTCCCCCCACTGAACTTTCTTTCCTTGTTTTGTGCCATAAGCCCTTATTTCCATGTATTCTTCTTACATTTTTTCTGTCTTCTTTACTTTTTCTGATGCAATTTCTGCCTTGTTATGCAAATAAAGTGGGCTGTCGTTCATTGGGTCAGTTCCTGTACTATTGGTCAATTAGAAGGAAGGTGCAGGATTCACGTGCAGATCCGTTACCTCCACAACTATACTTTGGCTGCTAAAGGGAGGAAGCACCGCCGTGTACAGCCGATGAAAAATTGCACTACCTCTGCAAACTAAAACAAACTGAAATTATTGCATTAACAAATTTGTCATTACATTTGATTTAATCACTTGGCCTAGCAGTATATCAGCAGTAAAGACAAGATGAAACAAATAGTGGCTGGGAAATTATTAGTACCAAAATTACCTGATTTCACTGAAACATTTTTTAAAGTCACACAAAAGATATTCTCTAATCACCTTATCACCCGTTTTGTGGTGAGTTTTATGGTTGCAATGCAAATTTCCCTATGATGACAATATTAACATGATACTGATTTCTCTTCTGCACAGTTAATTACTGTTTACAGAGCACTTTTCATACACAACCACGACACTATAAGATGAAAATATGAGGCAATTAAAAACAAACAAAAGAAATAATGAGCTAAAGATACTTGCTTGTGAGAGACAATGATGAGGCCGTAGACCTAGGGGTTCATAATAGGCTTCTTCAAACTAAGAAAATTAATTAAAAAAAACAGTAAAAGAAATGCATGACAAATAAACAAATAAGATAGAAAAGCAAAGTAATATATAATACTAATATATATATATATATATATATATATATATATATATATATATATATATATATATATATATATATATAGATAGATAGATAGATAGATAGATAGATAGATAGATAGATAGATAGATAGATAGATAGATAGACAGTTCAACAAAGTGTGAGGAAACTATAAATAAACAGTTGAGTGAAATAGAATATTCCTGCTATGATATAAGCATAGTTACAGATAAAACAATACATTTTTCATTCTTACCTCTGAATACAATACAGAAAACTAATGCTTAGAGTTATGCACAAGAATATTTAATCAAAAAAAAAAAAACTTTCATAGTTGCAGCAATTTCTTTTCTTATTTTGGTCAACTTGATACCATAAATGAGCAGATTCATTATTGGAGGTATGATAAGAAATTCTATTGAAACAGCATTAAAGTTTGAGGTAAGTTTTTTGAGCTAAATTGAATATATATATATATATATATATATATATATATATATATATATATATATATATATATATATATATATATATATATATATATATATATATATATATATATATATATAAGGATACTTAGTGAAAATGTGAACAAGGACATCAAATGCAGCACACGGGTTTGCATGGCTAACGAACCAGCATGTTTTGATGAGAAAACGGCAGGACCATGCAGTTAAAACACTGCGTAGAACATAAAACAGTATTGCAATCTATGCAAATGTGCTGTTAACAGTATTTTCAGATGGAAAACATGCAAGCATAACAATGCTCCAGTTCAGACAGATAACTCTGTTTAAATACAGGCTGCTTCAACCTAGATGCAAGAATGGTGTTTACAGCCATAATGCAGATAGGTGTTAACCTAGTGATGACTCTTTGCTTTGGCATGACAGAGTGGTACTTCAGTGGTCGACATATAGTCAGATACTGATGATATGTCATGAGGGGAAGGATGGACAGGACAGGATGGACTGCAGGCAGAGAAGTAAAACCACCTGAGACTGCAAAAGGCAGCCTCAATAAGAGATGACATGAACAGGAGAGAGCAGATCCCACAGAAATTTGGGATAGAAACCGACTGTTCCATAAAGGGAATTCAGGCAAAAAACACACAGCAGAATATACATTGGTCCATGGAGATCCTTGTTCAAGGTTGTCAGGATGATACAAACAGCTACAAGGATTATCATAATGCACCACATCAAAGTGAGAAAGAAAAGAGGTGATCTGTAATTCCTTTTCTCATTTAAACCTGAAAGAAAAAACCCTGACATTTGGCACTCTGCTCTTTAAGCAACACTTTAACCAAAACATCTAATTTTGCTTTTCTTTTCAGTTAGGCAAAACATAAAGCAGTAGTTGGATTTCAAATCTACCGAAACTATTCTTTCAGACACTGTGGCACATTGAAGAGTTGCTGTTTCATGAAGGTAAAGTTGATTCCACAGAGACAGGCACCGTGCATCTTGAAGAGGACTCAGAGACTAATTACAACTACACAACAATGCAGGAGGATGACCAAAGAAGACAGGTGAGAAACTTTGAGGATGCAGATCTTCAAAGTGATTTCACACATAAAGTCAGGCAAAAAAGTAAGGACGCCATATGACAGCCTTTCTGATGTTTTTTTTAACATTTTTGGACATATCGATATCTTACAGCAGTTTGAACAATAAAATCTGAATGGCAAAGCCTTCCCTAAAATGTAATAGACATAGCTATTTTACATCAGGTGAACATGAAAAAAAAAACATAGTTAACATGATGAAAGAAGTTGGCTGGCTTCACACCTCAAACATTAAGCTTTATTAGATCATAATCAAAATCATTTACTGTCATTAAACAGATGTTAAACAAAACTAAAATCAGCTACCCTGGTTATAGCATAAGTTACAATAAACAAAACTATACAAAAAACAAAAAACCTTAAAAAAAAAATCTAATAAATACAACAACATTCAAATATGCTCCTTGCTGTTGAAGTGAGATTCAACACCAGGCTGAAATCAACTGAGCTGGCTAAGGCCTTCAGAGAGAAGACTGTTGCAGCTTAGCAGTCTGATCTTCAAATAATTTTAATTATCCATTCCTTTGTGGAAAATAGTGTCATGAATCAGAGCAGAGGACCCAGAATTCAACTAGACCAGCAGAGGTTCGGTAAAATAATATTTATTAACAAAATCCAAAAACCAAAAAGGGCAGAGAAACAAACAGTCCAGTTGGGCAGGCAAGGCAGGAACAGACAGAAACAGGGTGGCTCAGATCTCTGGGGAACAAGGGGTCAAAAATCCTAAAGCAAACCAATAAACAAACTTGCAGGAGGAGACTCACCCATACTCAAACAGGCGACCTGGCACTGATGTCTGGTCTCAACAGTTTATATGGAGGATGAAGCAGGTGAAACCGGTCAGAGATGATTGCAGCAGGGGTGGAGTAAGGCAGGTGTGCAGAGTAAATAATTAGACCAGTGTTACGGCCCAAGGCCTTTCCTATAAGTCCCTGGGTAGAGCTCCTAGTTGGTGCTGATTGGGAGTGGAGGCAGCTGGCCAGACTGACATCAGGCCCAGTTTAAGAATCAGCCATCTTCCTCACCTGAGGCCCCACCCAACCGCCAGACGCTCAGCTCAGCTCAGACCAGACCAGACCGGACCAGACCAGATCAGCTCGGAGGAGTTGAGCTCATTCTTTTTTGTTTCTCTGCCATCTTTTTCTCTCTTTCCCTCTCCTATCCAACAAGTTATGATTTTGTTTGTCAAATAAATTCCCATTTTAAGTTACCCCATGCATGGCTTCCCTTTGATTTGTTGTGGTCTAAGAGCCAGATCATAACAAATTGGGGGCTCGTCCAAACTTATGTTACAATTAGCGCAACAGTTCTAAATTAACGAAGCATTGTTTGTAATGTAATTGGGAAGCTGTTTTGGAATTTAGTTTGAAGAAATAGTTTTTCTTTTTCTTCTTTCTTTGGTTTGGGGTAAGTTGCTTGTTTTCTTCTCATCTAATGTCTCCAGTGTTAGTTGCTAATTGATGACTGGTTTGTGCAATTAAGTATGGTAATCTGAACTGATTCCCCTTTAGGCCTCAGCGTGTTTCCCCTTTTGGGATGCATGTGCTCAAAAAAACTTTAGTGCGAGATCATATGGTTGGAGCAGTTGTCTCGGGGGCACAGCCATAGGGTTGGGGGGGTTGCTAGTTTTCTGGTCGCCTTTCCCACTCTATTGGTATTCAGTGCGTAAGTACCCACCGTCCCTGATCTCCGAAGACTAGGGTTGAGCTAGTTAGTTTTGGATAGGTAGTTAGAGGGGAGGTTCAGATGTGTTGTGTTGCACAGATTGTCAGCAATATACTGTAACACTGTTTGGTGATTTAAGAATTTAAGAATGTCTGTTGAAAACTTTATTAAATCCCCAACAGTGGAATTTCTGGAGCAGTGTTCTAGAGAACAATTAGTAAAAATTGCTGAGCACTATAATATAAATGTTGGTGACAAACGGTTGAAGGAAAATGTTAAAGCAATTTTGAGGGAAAACTTAATTGAAATGGATGTTTTGACTTTGCCTTCAGTATCTGAAAATGTGGGTTCTCAGGTTGTAAAGCCCAAACTTTTGGATTTTGAACAACAAAAAGAGTTGTTAACGTTACGAATGCAGCTGGAGAAGGAAAAAGAGTTGGCTTTGGAGAATTTACGACGGCAGGCAGATTTTGATAAAGTTCTTGCTTTGGAAAAGATAAGACAGGAAACTGAATTAGCAAGAATAAGGTTGGAAAGTGAAAAATTAAACCTGATGAAAGAAAACCAATTGTCTGGGGAATCTTATGCTGTGGACTCGAAAAGTAAAGTCTCTGATATTCTAAATGACTTGCGTTTGGTGCCTAAGTTTAGTGAAAAGGATGTTGATATTTTTTTCACTTTGTTTGAAAGAGTTGCAGAGACAAGAGATTGGTCTGATTCAGACCGCATAGTTTTGCTTCAGTGTGTTTTGGTTGGTCGTGCTCAAGAAGCTTTCTCTATGTTAAACTTAAAGGATGGCCAGGATTATGCCAAGGTTAAAGCTGCAATACTGAAAGCGTATGAACTAGTTCCTGAGGCATACAGACAGAGGTTTAGAGACTGGAAAAGAGGTGATAAAACTTATGTAGAGTTTGCCAGGGACTTGGAGATTCATTTTAATCGATGGTGCAATTCCTCTGAGATCAAAACATTTGATGACCTCTGTAATTTAATGGTTTTGGAGCAATTTAAGAACTCTGTTTCTGAGCCCATTGCAGTGTACATTAATGAACAGAAGGTGAAAACTGTGTCAGAAGCTGCAGTGTTGGCTGATGATTTTGTTTTGACACATAAGAATATTGGTGTAGAACACACAGTTGGTAGGAGTACTCCAAACTGGCGTTCAACACGTTTTGGTTCTTTTTCAGACCGCAGTTACCAAGATCTGGAAAAAATTTGTAATTATTGTCACAGAGAGGGTCATTGGAAGAAAGACTGTGCTTTGCTGAAGTCCAGAAATAGGGATGGAACTCAGATTAAACCAGCAGCACTTGTTGCGCCGGTTTCTTTGAGTGGTCCTGACAAAATGATTGAAGTGTTATTTGTTGAAAAACCTGATTTGAGTTCTTATAAGCCATTTCTTATGGAAGGACAAGTTTCTTTAGTTGGTAGTGACGTGAGAGTCCCAGTCACTATCTTAAGGGATACTGGTGCATACGATTCATTCATTTTGGCATCAGTTTTGTCTTTTTCAGATGAATCTGACACTGGATTATCTATACCTGTGTTGGGTATGGGCATGTCTGTGTTTTCTGTTCCTGTACATAAGCTAATGCTACATTCGGGACTGTTTGATGGGGAAGTAAGGATGGGTGTTCGACCTGCGCTGCCTGTGGTTGGTGTCACAGTTATACTTGGAAACAATATAGCTGGAGGGAAAGTATGGCCTGGTCAACCGGAATATCCTGGTGTTCCAGTATCTTTGATCAACAGTGGTCTTGACGAAAATAAAAACTCACACCCTGAAGTTGTTCAAGCATGTGCAGTGACACGGGCAATGAAAGCAGTCAGTGATGTGCATCAGGATGAAGATTTTGGAAAAGTTAAACAGACGTCCGGTTTTTGTTTGTCTAACATTCCTTTGTCTATTTCACAGAAGGATCTGGGGCAGGAGCAAAGATCTGACCCCACAATACAGCATTTGTTTCAGTCTGCAGTACCTGGTGAGGATATGCAAAGTTATGCTCATGGATACTTTGTTGAAAACAAGGTATTGTTGAGGAAGTGGATGCCATGTGGTGACAATACTATTGGGGACCCAGTTTATCAGGTTGTGGTGCCTTTGAAATATCGTGACTTGGTTTTGCACATATCTCATGATGAGTGCGGACACATGGGGGTTAGAAAAACCTACGACCGCATTTTGAGACATTTTTTTTGGCCACGCATGAAAAAAGATGTTTCTGCTTATATTAAAACCTGTCACACTTGTCAGCTGACTGGTAAACCCAATCAAGTTATAAACCGGGCACCACTGTATCCTATTCCAAGTATTGGTAAACCATTTGAACACTTAATAATTGATTGTGTTGGTCCTCTTCCACCTTCACGGTCAGGTGCTAAGTATCTTTTGACTGTGATGTGCCAAAGTACCAGGTATCCAGCAGCATATCCGTTGCACACACTTACTGCAAAGTCTGTGGTGCGAGCTCTCATGCAGTTTATTGGTATTTTTGGAATACCTAAAGTCATTCAGAGCGATCAAGGATCTAATTTCTCCTCTCATTTGTTTGCACAAATTTTGAAACAGTTACACATTAAGCACAATCAATCTACAGCATATCATGCACAGAGTCAAGGTGCACTGGAGCGATTTCATCAAACGTTGAAATCTTTACTCCGGGCTTACTGTGTCCAGATGAATGCTGATTGGGAGGACGGTCTGCCTTGGTTATTACTCGCAGCAAGAGAAGTGACGCAAGAAAGTACGGGCTTTAGCCCTAATGATTTGGTATTTGGTCACACTGTGCGGGGTCCATTAACAGTTTTGCGAGACGTGTGGAAAGATGTTGAACCACCGCAAAACCTGTTGCATTATGTTAATGGGTTTAAACAGAGACTCTTTACTGCTACACAGCTGGCAAAAGAGAGGCTATCTTCTGTGCAGAAGAAGATGAAGCATTTGTACGATAAAAAAGCTGAACACCGTGTTTTTCTTGCAGGTGATCAAGTACTGGCTTTACTTCCTGTGGTAGCTTCGCCATTTCAAGCAAAGTTTTCTGGCCCACACACGGTTTTAAAACAGCTGTCTGACCAGAACTATCTCATTGCGACTCCAAAAAGGCGGAAAAAACAGCAAACAGTTCATGTGAACTTGTTAAAACCTTATCATGTTCGTGTTGACAATGTAGTGATGGATGAAATTCACCCTGTGTGCATTGGTGAAACGATGTCATCTGCTGAAGGTGAAGGGATGGTTGATGGGTTGCCTACTCCCGATTCAGCCATTCTAACTGGTCGACTGAAGAATTCTGAAGTACTGGAAAACTTGGACAGTGTGCTAAGTTATTTACCAGAACCTCAATGTTTGGAGTTGATTCAGTTGATAAACTCTCACTCTGATTTATTTGCAGATGTTCCATCCTGCACACACTTGATTGAACATGATATTGAGGTGGGTGACGCACGACCTATAAAACAACATTTTTATAGGGTTAACCCAGAAAAACGTAAACACCTGGATGCTGAGGTTGAGTATATGCTAGAAAATGGCATCGCTCAAGTATCTTGTTCAAGCTGGGCTTCGCCTTGCTTGTTAGTTCCAAAATCAGACACAACATATCGGTTTTGTTCAGATTTCAGAAAAGTCAATAGCATAACAAAACCGGATTCATACCCTCTACCTCGTATGGATGACTGCATTGACCAGATTGGGAATGCTAAATTCATTAGCAAGATAGATCTACTAAAAGGTTATTGGCAGGTTCCTTTGACTGAAAGAGCGCAGGAAATCTCTGCCTTTGTTACACCTAATGGGTTGTATTCGTATAAGTTTATGCCTTTTGGTTTGAGAAATGCGCCAGCGACTTTTCAGCGTTTGATGAATAAAATTGTTGGAGATTTGGAAGGTTGTTCTGTGTATTTGGATGACATTGTTGTCTACTCTCATAGTTGGTCTTCGCACATGGAAAGACTCACAACTTTGTTTGATCGTTTGGTGGATGCACGTCTGACAGTGAATCTAGCCAAATGCGAATTTGCTCGTGTGACTGTTACTTATCTTGGTCATCAAGTTGGTCAAGGTAAAGTATGTCCAGTTAGTGCAAAGGTAGAAGCGGTTGAAAAGTATCCTCCACCGACGACTAAAAAGGAACTCATGAAATTCTTGGGGTTAGTTGGATATTATAGATCCTTCTGCAAAAACTTTTCAACTGTGGTTGCACCTTTAATGGATCTTTTGCAAAAAAAAAAAAAGTGAAATACGTTTGGTCCTCTGTCTGTCAACAGTCTTTTGAAGACGTGAAGAAGTTGCTATGCAATTCTCCTGTCTTGTTAGCTCCTGATATGACTAAGCCTTTTAAGATTCAGATTGATGCCAGTCATGTTGGTGCAGGTGGAGTCCTTTTGCAAGACGATGACTTTACAGTTGAAAGACCTGTAAGTTTTTTTTCTAAGAAATTTAATAGGCATCAGCTGAATTATTCAGTAATTGAAAAAGAGACACTTGCTCTTATTTGGTCTTTACAACATTTTGAGGTCTACGTAGGTTCAGGACCTTTGGTAGTTTTTACGGATCATAATCCTCTGACCTTCTTAAATTCGTTTCGCTGTCCAAACCAAAGACTTGTGAGATGGTCACTGTTTCTGCAGTCCTTCTCGTTAGATATTCGTCATATCAAGGGGAAGGATAATATTGTTGCAGATGCTTTGTCAAGAGCACAAATTTACTAACTTGTTTTTTCTTTCTTTCCTAAGAGTCACTTCAACGTACTAGTTGTTGACCTAGGAATGGGATAAGAGGGGACTTAAGTTTTGTTATCTCACCTGGCTGTGTGTGTGTGTGTGTGTGTGTGTGTGTGTGTGTGTGTGTGTGTGTGTGTGTGTGTGTGTGTGTGTGTGTGTGTGTGTGTGTGTGTGACTTTGTTTTTTCTGGGTGTTAATATACAGGTTGCCCAGGGTTCCGAGGGACCCTGTTTTGAAGGGGGGGAGTGTTACGGCCCAAGGCCTTTCCTATAAGTCCCTGGGTAGAGCTCCTAGTTGGTGCTGATTGGGAGTGGAGGCAGCTGGCCAGACTGACATCAGGCCCAGTTTAAGAATCAGCCATCTTCCTCACCTGAGGCCCCACCCAACCGCCAGACGCTCAGCTCAGCTCAGACCAGACCAGACCAGACCGGACCAGATCAGCTCGGAGGAGTTGAGCTCATTCTTTTTTGTTTCTCTGCCATCTTTTTCTCTCTTTCCCTCTCCTATCCAACAAGTTATGATTTTGTTTGTCAAATAAATTCCCATTTTAAGTTACCCCATGCATGGCTTCCCTTTGATTTGTTGTGGTCTAAGAGCCAGATCATAACACCAGACATCAGTGCAGAGGCTCAAAACAATTTTTTTTTTTTTTTTTTTTATTTTATTTATAGTAGTAGGATATTAGAGTAGGTCATCCCGATTCACACTCCATTTCAGTCGGTGGCGGTAATGCACCAAAAGTTGTTTGCCAACCGCCATAAAACAATAGAAGAAGAAGAAGAAGAAGAGGCTCAAAACAAGAAATAAATCAGAAACCAAACCTAAACTAAGAAGCTAACAGGACAAGACAAAACTCAAAGCAGCCAGAAAACCTAAGACAGGGGACTAAAATAACTAACATAACCAGAACAGAACCCAGAACATTACAAATAGTCTACAAGTAGAAGACTTTAAAAATAATTTCCAGGGAGAACTTTGGCCTGGCTGTCCAAAGTTCACCCTTACAGTAGACCCCAAGATCCAACTATAAATGTTTCACTGTATGACTCATTGCAAGCCTTTGCCATATAATAATAATATTAATACATTTTATTTCAAACGCCTTTCAAAACACTCAAGGACACTGTACAGGTAAAAACAATAAGTGATAAAAGCAATGTCGTCATAATTAAAAGAAACAACACAAACTACACACAGGAAAGTAATAGAAAATCAGTCTTGAACATGTTGGTTTTGAGTTTTGATTTGAACAAGGGTAAAGACTCGGTATTGCAGATGTCAGGGGGGAGTGAATTTCAGAGTGTGGGAGCAGACCGAGAAAAAGCTCTGCTCCCCATGGTGCTAAGACGGGCGGAATAAATGAGGTGACTGGCAGAAGAGGATCTAAGTATGAGGGAGAGGGAGTTGAAATTTGAAGTAAATCGGAAAGATATGGAGGGGAGAGATTGTGAATAACTTTGAAAGTAAATATGAAAAAAAAATTCTACAAGAAAGAGAATGCACCAGTATAAGTTTCATAAGAGGTGTTGAAAACCTTTGCTCTACAGGAAAACAACAAGGCAAAACTAAATGGAAAGTTCTGGGCCTGGTCAAAGCCCAGAACTTGAGCTAGTTGAAATGCTATGGAGAGACCTGATAGTGTCATGTGTGCAAGAACCCCCTTATTAAACATCTCAGCTGAAAGTAAGGAATGTTTTCCACAACCTGATGTCAGAGACTGGTAGAAGGCTAAAATAAATTACTCTCAGAAGTTTTACAGTACTGCCAAAAGTATTCACTCACCTGCCTTCACACACTAATGAACTGCTCAACATTGAATTGTTACTATTTTTAGTACCTGCTTCAATGTGCTTTCAAGCGCAGTGAGTCGGCCTGAGGACATGACGTTAGAAGACTGTTAGTCGCTGTTTCACTAGGGGGTGGAGTGATTGTTTGTGTAGGTAGAGTGACTCTAAAACAAGAATCAGATCAGTCATATTAAAAAAGAAAACCTGCAACATCCATAGCAGCTACCTATATCATTAAATACTGAAAGAAGATGGAAGCCCCAAAATCAATGCCATGGTCCAACGCAGAGGATTTTTATGCTTGGTGGCTGATGGGAAGAACATCACATGTCGGATTCTCCATGCCGCCTTGCTATGTCAACTGCATCGACATTGGTGTGATACTCAGTTGTAATGGAAAACTACTCGAGTCAAACTGAATCAAGTCGACCTGTATCAAATCAAATCGCTGTGTCACCATGGAAAAGGGGAAATAAATCTGCTGCATTCAACACAGTGGATCATAACATTCTGATATTCCGCTTAGAACGTGGAGGCATCAATGGTACTGCACTACAGTGGTTCATATTGTACCTGGCTGAGGAAATATTTTGTGTTTGACTAAACAATTGCAGATCCTCATTTGTTCCGTTGTCAATGTCTTGATGTGCATTTTGAAGTATTACAGTAGACAAAGTTGATGGAAACGACACAAATCAATAAAGAAACGAGGAAGACAGAATGATAAAAAAAATTGTTCCATGGTGGACAAATGAGTGTAGTGAAGAAATAAAATTATGAAATAATTTTTTTTTTATTTCTAACACACATAAGATATGTATAGATAAAATCATTAAGTAAATCAATATTTAAATGGGTCCAACAGCTTATACTTAGAACACTAGTGTCTCTGAATGTATTTAAGACCATGATAGATTCCATTATGTTTAAGTTGCAAAAGTGCAATTGTTTTACTTGAGTCATTTGCATGTGTTTTAATTGTAAGTTTATGTTTATTGTGACTATGTGTTGTAATTAAATCTCCGTATGCTGCCAGTCTTGGCCAGGTGTCTCTTGTAAAAGCGATCTCAATGGGACAAACGTGGTTAAATAGAGGCTACTGACAGTGCAGAGGGCTACCTTTTTAATGACGAATAATGGTATGGAAGCAAAGAACAGTCAGCAGTAGGTTGGAGTGTAGAAAAATTATGCCATCACACAATAAGGTGTATTTACAGAGATTTTTTTATTTTGAAATTAATTTGTAGTGCTAACTAAACAAACAGTTGTCCTTTTTGTGAACTAAATACTGGAGCAAAAATAATGCATGTTTTGAGTAGGCTAATATTTTTAAGGGGATCATAAGAATAGCTGCACATCTAATTTGCATTGATTATCCGTAGAATAACCCTAAGTGGTGATAACGTTTCTGTAATTTCTTCTTTTAAATATATTGCTGTTTTTTTTATCTTGATATTTTTTAATTGAACAGATGAAAACACAAACATATTTACATTGTATACATTAAACAAAGACCCAAGAAATAAACACAAGAACGTAAAATATGTGCTTACATTTTCACTTTTATTGGAAGGCTTCGAATCAGCATTGCTTTTATTTTGAATGGCTTCAAGTAAACTTCTGGTCCTGACAGTGCAGGAGACCTCACAGTGCAGGTCTGCAACAAGGGTCCTAACAGCTCAGATCTGCAGCCAGACTGTCTTGAACAAATCTCTTTACAGGTTTCCCAAGTCTCTTACACTATTGTCTATTCATCACATTTATGCATTGACATAAACTCAGGCTTGCCACCTAGTGGAGAGCAGGCAAAATGGATTCCATCATCACATTGCCCTTTGTTTAGAGTAAGAATGTTACATAAAGATTTCTGTCACAACACTAACACCCTGCACATGCAGCAGATACAGCATAATACAATATAGCTACAATAAAGCTACATTAATCTTTTCACACACATGCATTCAATACAACAATTAAAAAATCTAAACATTTTAATACATCTATTTACTTTTCGAGCTGCACTTGTACTCGACCTTTGATGGTTTCTTTTCGCCTTGTTCATTACTCCAACAACAAAGTTGTACAAATCTCTCTGTTCAAGAGTTCAGCAGGTTGAAATCCACATTACAGTGGTGATAATCTGTAGTTTAATAAAGCCAAGTATGGATCAGAATTACTATCTGCAGCTTTCTTTAGAAGTTGCGTTACAATTTCAACTCCTTTCTCCGCTTTAACATTTAATTATGCATACTGTGGACTTGATGTTAAATGCAGAAAATCATACTGTTCTGAAAACTTCTTCAATTCTCTGCTGCTGAAACATGGTCCATTGTCACTTCACAGTATGTGGAATACCATGACATGAAATAGTTTATATAGTGATGTCATCAAACCTTTAAATCTACCCTTAAGACCCACCTCTTCTCATTAGCCTCTGATCCAGTATATGTTATTAAGTTTTTAATTTCCTTCCTGTTTATGTTGCATTCTCATGTAGCTATATGTTTATTTCTACTTTTACTTATTTTATTTATTTTTTAAATTTTAATCAATCTTTTTGTTCAGCACTTGGGTTAGTGCCAGCTGCTTTTGAAAATTAAACCCTAATGTGTCTATGTGTTATGTGTGTTATGTGTGAATTCTGAGCCGGTGTCTCACCACAACATCATCATAGTTTTTCTTGATTTTAAAGTGTTTTTCATTCTTACCTCTGAATACAATACAGAAAACTAATGCTTAGAGTTATGCACAACAATATTTAATCAAAACAAAAATTAAAAAGGTGAAACGATTAACTTTACAAAGATCCAAGACTACAAAAGGGTCATTTAACTTTCATAGTTGCAGCAATTTATTTTCTTATTTTGGTCAACTTGATACTATAAATTAGCTGATTTATTATTGGAGATATGATAAGAAATTGTTATGATAAGAATACTGTTGAAACAGCATTAAAGTTTGAGGTAAATGTTTTGAGCTAAATCGAATATATATATATCATTAAGGATACTTAGTGAAAATGTGAACAAGGAGATCAAATGCAGCACACAGGTTTGCATGAACTTTCTTCTGTTTTCTAAAGAACCAACATGTTTTTATGTTGTTATGAAAACAGCAGAACCATGCAGTTAAAACATTGTGTAGAACACAATGTTTTTTTTTATATAAATAAAGTTGACTTAGCTTGGATTGGCAAGTCCCCTCCACAGTCCCCTCCTCACCAACCGGCCACATACAGTCAAAGTAGATCCCAAACCTGTACTCCACTGGAGGAGTGTATGTGCTGAGCCCCCTCCTCTACAACCTCTACGCCTCTGACCGCAGACCAGCCCACTGCAGCAACACCATTGTGAAGTTTACTGATAATACTACAGGCTGATTTCAGGAGAAGATGAGCTGGTCTACAGGGATGAGGCCCTGCAGCTGTCTGCACAACCTGATACCCTGATAACCTCCTCCATATCCTCCATATAGAGCATCCTTACTCACTGTGCCTCAGTGTGGTTCCCCCACTGATCTGAGGCAGACTGGGAGAGGCTCCAGAAAGCGGTCAAGTCGGCGCAGAAAACTGTGGGCTCGTCCCTTCCCATCTCTGAATGACATGTACACTTCTTGCTGCCTCAGCAGAGCAAAGCACATAATTAAAGACAGCACTCAACCCGGCTACCGTCTGTTTGACCTGCTACCTTCCAGCAGGCGCTACAGGTCTATTAGAGCCGGGACAAAATATTCAAGGACAGTTTTTTTCTCCCACAGGCCATTATCATCTCCATCATCACATACACACATCCTTATTTAACATACAAAGTGAGGACCGTGCCTTGACTTCCAGTGACTTCCATTAATTTTCAACCCTAAACCTATATTGACACCTTAGTCCTAAACCCCTAGTCCAGAAAGAAGTGATGACCAAATAAGGTCCTCACTTGACGAGTAAAATTAGAAAAAGCCGCAAGTACAAGTACACACATACACACACACACACACACACACACACACACACACACATACTATGAGCTTTCTTTTTCATTTGCGTTTCAAACACCCTACGATGTTCATACGATGTTAGTACCTGTATTTTTATGTTGTATGTTGTTTTCAAACCACGGCCTTTTATTGTCCTCTGTTAAACACATTTGCAGCCACTTAGCAGTGATCACTGATCTCTTTCCTCTCCGTTACCATTCTTCTATGTAGTCTAAAAAAATGGTTGTGGTCATTGTTTCATAATAACCATTAAAGTGCCTTCATGAACTGAATCATCAGATCATGTGAAGGATCAATGATGGAATAAAAAGAGGATTTGGATTATAGCCAATCTATGAAAGGGTGATGGCATTATGCTTATTTGGACTTTAGTCATTTAAATCTTCCTCCTTTAAATCACGTATCAAAAATGTTGTAAAGACCTTGTAGATAAAACTAGGGTTTTTCTTTGGAAATAGGTCATGCCTTTCTTCCAGTGCAAGGAAGCATTTTATTTTAATGGCCGTCCTGCCTCTGTTAGATTACTGTGATGTTGTGAATGCATCTGCCACCTCTCTGCATAATTGGATGCTGTCTATAATAGAGCATTAGGGTTCATAACAGGGTAGAGCTCTCTTACTCACCACTGTAATTCATATTCTTGGGTGACATGGCCATCATTATCACTCCGTAGTTTCATGCATTGGTATGTTTCTGCTACTGCCTTACCTATCCTCATACCAGACACTTAAACAGTCCAGCCACAAACTGGACTACCTCAGAACTTCCTCTCCTTGATGATCAGAACTTGAAGGGAAAAAAAACATTTTGTACTCTGCCCCGTCAACATGACATATTCTACAGCAGGATTTGGAACAACCACTTTGATTCCTCTCGGACAATTTAGATATATTACAAGACATTTGAGTTTTTAAGTTTTCCTTTACGTTTTTAAGTCATATTTTACTATCTTATTTGACTGAGACTAATGTTATTAATTAATTGCATTGTTAAAGTGTTTGTAAAATTTCATTGTTTTTTCTTCTTGTATTTTATCAAACAAGTCTGTCATGAATATGAGATCTTGGATCTTAATGAGAATAACTGTATAAACAAAGGTTTTTAAAAAAAAAAAAAAAAAAAAAAAAAGAGTCCCAGAGTGGTGGCAGAGAGGTGGGGGACACACCTGCAAAAGCTCTGATACCTTTGATTTTTATCATGTTTGAGGACGTACAACAGTCTCTGATTAAATAACCTCAGAGAAGACTCGTTATATGTATGAAAAATAAACGATCACATATAGATGAAGAACATTGTAACGAATTGTAATGACAGAGTTAAGCATACTGTGATTAGCCCTGTGAAGACTATGGGTAAAAACATGTTTAAAGCTTAAATAATGAGCATCTTGGGGTCACCCAGTCTTCATAGGAGCAATTTATTTTGAGGCCTCTGGACACATCTTAAACAGTAATTGTTAAGGCTGCTGTCCACGCATGTTACAATGCATGTAAGAAATGAAAGCAAACGAAAGTCTTAATCTGCTAACCATATTCAAATATAGTCATATTTACTTTCAAAGATGATTAGATGTATTATAAGATATCACAATAAAGAAAGTTAAAAAATGTCTAACTTTGAAATTTGAGAATTTTGTTACACAGATATTTTGCTTTTATTTTATCAACCAGCCTACACACATTATTTGACAGTCTGGTTGTATATTGGGTAGTATTTCATACTGTCTCATGGTAGAAAAGTGCTAACTTTTTTATTTGTATGGGTTGTCAATCAGTCAGTCCTTTTCAAAGATTATGTTTCATCCATGAGTTCAACACATACTTCAGGTAAGATAAAAGAAAACAGGAGAAAAACAACCCAAACAAGATAAATAATATGCTAAAACATAATGAATAAAATAACTTCAGAAATGGGATGTTATGTTTACAAATAGTTTCAATCTATAAATTGTATTTTCTACCTTGAATACAATATATTAAAAGGTATTTTGACAGTATTATACAGAGTTAAGAGCAGAAAACTGAGAATAAAATGGAAGGACCTCCAACAGTTGTACTAAAATAATCTACTTTCAAAAATACTCTTTTTTTCAGATTATGAGTACAATTGAAAAAGAGGGGGACAAAAACTTGGCTGAACTGAGTTAAAGGAGGAGTAAAAATGACTTTATCAAAAATAAACAGGAACAGAAACAAAAATGTACAAAATAATTCTAAGACTACAGCAGGGTCATTTCTTTTTTATCATTACTGCAATTTTATTTCTTATTTTGGTCAATTTGAAACCATAAATGAACGGATTCATTATGGGCGGTATGACGAGAAATTCTATGGAAACAAAATTTTTTAGACTTTGTGGTAAATTCTTGTTCTCAAATCGAATATATATAACATCAAAAAGTATAGTTACGGCAAAAGTGGACAAGGAGATCAAATGAGGCACACATGTTTGCATGAACTTTTTCCTGTCTTCTACAGAACTAACACATGTTTTGATGACTAACGCGTAGGACCAACCAATTACAGCTGCATGGAGAAAGTAAATTGCAATTGTGACATTTGCAGCATTGCTGTTCAAAGAAGTTTCAGCTGGAAAACAAGCAAGCATAACAATGCTCCCGTTCATACAGATCAGTCTGTTTAAATACGGGCTGCAGAGCTTCAACCGAGATGTAAGAATGGTGTTTACAGCCAAAATCCAGAAAGGCGTTAACCAAAAGACACACACTAAAGTGATGACTCTTTGCTTTGACATGATAGAGTGGTACTCCAGTGGTCGACATATAGCTAAATAACGATCACATGCCATGAGGGTAAGGATGGACAGATCACTGACGGCAAAGGAGTACACCACCTGAGTCTGCAGAAGGCAGCCTGAGTAAGAGATGACATGAACAGGAGAGAGCAGATCCCACAGAAATTTAGGATAGAAACCGGCTGTTCCATAAAGGGAATTCATACAAAAACCACACAGCAGAATATACATTGGTTCATGGAGATCATTGTTTAAGATTATTATCAAAATAACACAAACATTTACGAAGAGTACCACAAAGTAACACATCAAAGTGAGAAAGAAAAGAGGTAACCTGTAATTCCTTGTTTCATTTAAACCTGAAAGAAAAAACACTGAAATTGTTGAAATGTTATTCATCTTGGTATAAAAACAATCTGACTCTGCTGCTCTTTAACCAACAGTGCCTGATGTTGCTCTCTGTTGAGTTTAGGGCACCCTACAGTAGCAGTAGGATTTCAAACCAGCCACCTACCCTTCATTCAGGCAGTGCAGCTTATCGACTTGGTGGAGGGTTTCTGCTTCATGAAAGTAAAGTTGATTCCACAGGGGCAAATAGGCGGGACATTTCTCAAAGACGAAATACAGGAAGACTGCAATTACGAGAGTTCAGGAGGATGACCAGAGCTGATTCGGCCTGTCAGGTGAGGAAGTTCTGAACCACCCAGACCCCCCCCCCCCCCCCCCCCCCCACACACACACACACACATACACACACACAAAAAAAACAACAACAAAAAAAACAACAACTAATGATTAAAATTAAAAACTTGCACATTTATGATGAGTAAGGTGCAAAATGCCTACAAATATACATACAATATTTTATGCTTAGACACAATGGCATAATTAACAAATAAAACAACAGGAACAAAGCTGTCAAGTAGAAAGCACTGGCCAATTTGCTCATGTGGTCACCTTGTGGTGCCCAGACAACTTCATCTACATAATTTTATGTAGAATATTTTTCTGTTAAAATATTACTACAAAATAACGATTAATAGTGAAGTATAAAATCCTTCAACTACAAATACAGATCAATCAATACAAATTCTGAAAAAAAGGGAATGGCAAAGTATATGTGTACATGAGTAAAATTGGCAGGGGGATCAATGTAAGTGAATTGCTTTCAATCGCTCTCCTCACAGTTTTCCCCATGATGATGATCAGACTGTTGATGGGTTGGGCCTTAAGATGGGCTGAAGGCCGGTTTACGGACTATGACAATTTTGGCTGTTCCATCATCGAATTTATATCTAAATTTAAACAGACTTTTGGTGAGGATCCAAATTTAATCAGCCATTCCCGTAAGTTATGGACTTTAAGGCAGGGCAGTGCTTGGTCTCCAAGTTTGGCTTAGAATTTCACACCATAGCTGCTGCTTCGGAGTGGGATTCCTGTGCTAGGATGAACTAGCTCTCTTGGATGAACCTAAGACTTTAAATGAGCTAATCTCCCTTGCTACTCGCCTTAATAATTGCTTGAGGGAAAGCCGGTCTCATAGGAGAACTACACAGCTGACCAGAACAACATTTATCCAGTCTCAGACAAATATTACCTATTAGACACCCAATTCCGCCTTTCCAGAACCAGAACCTAAGCAGGTGGATCGGACCCATCTTTCCATGGAGGAACGGCAACCTCTGCATATTCTGTTGAACTCCAGGTCATTTTATAGCAACCTGCCCAGTATGCCCAAACACGAAGGTCCGTCAGTCAGAGTGGGAAAACTGACGGACCCATTTAAGACTTTTTCACCCACTTGTTTTTCGCTACCTGCAGTTCTGCAATTTAATAATGATTCTCTTTCTGTCATATTTGGAGAAGAACGACTCTGAATATGGGCAACCACGGAGACAGTGAGTTTGGTTAAGGAAAAAGGTTTATTGAATAGAGTTCTGTAAATGGTGCCGGGCAGGATCGTCCAGGGTTTCTGCTGGGAAAGATTTGGGTAGTGGTAAATAGTTGGTCGAAGAAGATGGAAAGGTGGAGACTGCTGCACTCACGGGGTTTGAGGTTTGTCTTTGGCTTTGGGAGGGTGGTGTCCTGGGTCCAGGTGCATGCTGAGACTCTCTCTCTGGTGCTGGAGTGTTGGAGGGTGGACAGGCAGGCGAGCTCCAGGAGGAGAGCAGAGGCTGGCTGGTGATCGGAGAGATCCAAATGTAGAGGAGGGTCCAGACTTGGAGGTTTGTTTGGCTTGAAATGTGGGAACTAGGAAGGAAGAGACAAAACTTGGGATTAGAGCTGGTTCGGAAAAATCACGGGATAGAAGTTGGTCGGTCATGTACCACGCTTGTAGCCAGAAAGAACTGATGCCCTCCTCCTGGTCTCAGCTCCTTAAGTAGTCACCTAATAAGCCGAGATGCGAAACACCTGTCCGCTATACCCTGCAGAGGAGAGAGAGAGAGACCAGGCCTGCACCCAGACCAGCAGTATGACACTTTCACTTTCTGCCTTAATAGATTCAGAACCTACTTAGCCAATGCCTACCACTTAGCCAGGGAGACAAATGGAAGACAGCCTTTAAAACCCCCATTGGTCACTTTGAACACCTGGTCATGCCCTTTGGACTTCGTAACACCCCGACTGTACCCCCGGCCCTCATCAATGATGTCCTTTGTGATTTCCTGAATATTTTTGTTTTTTTTTACGTTGACAACATCCTAATTTACTCCTGAAACCCAGACAACCACTGGACACATGTTCGCCACATCCTCCAGCGCCTCCTTGAGAACCGCTTCTTTGTCAAAGCCAAGAAGTAGGAATTCCACAAGTCTTCAGTCACCTTCCTAGGATACATTCTCAAGAGCAGATAGGTTTGATCAAGCCCAGCCAAGATCCAAGCAGTTCTGGACTGGCCAGTTCCAGAGACTTGGAGGCAGCTCCAGAGGTTTTTGGGTTTTGCAAACTTTTACCGCATATTCATACATAATTACATACGTAACTGCCACTCCACTAACCACCCTTACCTCCACCAAGATCCCATTCACCTGGACCACAGAGGCTAATTCAGCCTTCAAGCAAGCCAGGAAAGCTTCTCCCAAGCTCCCATTCTCATAAAAACCTGACCACAAGAAACAGTTTGTCCCAGAATTTGAAGCGACCGACACAGGGTTTGGTGCTGTACTCTCCCAGCGTTCCAGCTCCTATTCTGCTGCTGAATTGCACTGTTTTGTGAAAGGACTATGTACTTGCTTGCCATGTCTGTGACTGCAACAAACCCTCTTATCGACTGCCCTCCAGACTCCTCCAACCCTTGGAAACCCCTAAGCTCCCCTGGTCCCACTTAGTCCTTTATTTTGTCACCAGACTTTGATGGCCTTTCAGACCGCACAACCCCTGGTTTCCATCCCAAGTCCAATGGTCAGACAAACTTTACACTTGTTAGTGGTGGTTCCGGGCTCCTCACTCCACTCCACCTCACCCAGCCCCATCAACCCTATTCAGCTCTCCACCGTTCTTCCTGGCTTCCAACCCTCCAGTGCACAGATCTCCTTTATCACTCCCTGGTGGATCCCCATCGCTACTCTATGTAATCACCCAGTTTTACCTTCTTTCTCCTTTCCATCTAATAATTCAACTTACCTGTGTCCGTCTGTCCCCAGAGCTCCTGTTTGCCCGACACTCATCTCTGGTCCAGGACCCACATCTTTCATTCCCCTTCCATACTCAAGTTACCCTCTGTAAATGAATACTTTAAACTTTCCCTGGTCTCCTGACAGTGTCTGCATATGGGTCAGACATTTACCTAAGGGAATAATAACATGCCGTTGTCAGACATCTAGCCAAGCTTCACATTTCTGGACCCTGACCTGAATTTGTGCTACTACTTGACGACTACTATTTGAGCATTGCCTAGTGCCTGCTCTGCTGGACTCTGCTTGGATTTCTGTGTATGACCCAAGCGTGTCTCCCAGACTCAAACCAAACCTCAGCCATTCTGCCTGTCTCCTGTACCTTGAGCACCATGTAATCAACTCCCTAGTTGGCACAAGAGGAGGAAGAAACCTGTTGCCGGATTGATCCTCCTGCTCTGACCATCTCAGTCGTTGTGTCCTTGATCAAGAAACTTCACCCTCCTGAATTATACACTGAACCTTCACAGTCAGTGCCAGATTAATCAAAAAACATAGTAAGTAGATGTCCAGTGTTTTAATGGCTGTTTCCACATTTACTATCACAACCTTGTCAGAATCAGAATCAACTTTATTTGACAGGTTTGTGGGTACAAAAAAGGAATTTGACTTCAGATGCCAACACTTGCATTGTGAAAAACAAACAAACAAACAAACAAAACCGGCAGGATAACAGCTACAATCTATAACAAAGAATTCAGAGGAAAGGTAAGACCAGGGGCTGTATGCACATATGTACAGTATGTTTGATGGATTTCCCTGCCTTGTCAAGCATCTGTCAGACATCTATACAGACCACAAGGTTTGTTAAGCCCTACGGATCTGTATGCCTGTCTCTGTCAGCTTCATAGAACTGACTGAAGCCTCTGCCCTTCTGGGTGTCATCTCCTGCTGTGAGCAGCCAAGAATCACAATCGTCAGGTTTCGGCTCACTTCTGCTGAGGGTTTTTCTGCCTGCACCAGGTTCTCTGTTTTCTTCGTTAGTACACCTTAAAGCGCAACACAGTGTCTGGCTCAAATATCAGGTTCTCTGATTACCTGATGCAAAACAGAGCAATTGGTGGTCTCATTTATAAGGTTGTGTGCGCATACAACGGGGCCTAACACTTGAGTATGTCACTTTTCACGCAAAGGTTGTGATCTATAAAGAAAAAGTTCAGAGAAGAAGGTGTGGTCCTTAAAGGAAACTAGGATGTGTAATATTCGAGGTTCTGTTTTGGTTTGTTTACTCTCCTGCCTTAGGTTCTCTGGCTGCTTTGTGTTTTGTCTTGTCTAGGTTCCTGTTTGGTTTCTGATCTGTTCTTGTTTTGAGCCTCAGCACTGATGTCTGGTCTAATTACTTACTCTGCACACCTGCCTAACTCCACCCCTGCTGCAATCACCTCTCACCAGTTTCACCTGCCTCCACCTCCATATATACACTGCAGTGACGTGCGGTGAGGTTCATAGCTGGTGAGGCACTGACGTCATCAGAATCAGATTTGCAAATAGATGCATAGATTGACAGCAGTTTACAGGTTATGTTTCACTTCTGCATCCTTACACATACAAACTGTAGCTCACAAAACACACATTTCCTTAAAAAACAAAACAAAATAAATGTTATTACTGTCTTACCTTTACTTATAAATGAAGTCCATGCGTCGCTCCTTCTGCACAAAAACATACGTCACTTTGCGATAGAAGTCCTCCTTATCTTCCTTCAGTTTTAAAAGTCTCTCTGTCTCAATGGAGATCACTGCCAGGGAAGAAAGCCTTCCTTGATCCGTCCTGTTCCTGCTGTATGTTTTCAGTCTCTTCAGGGCTGAGAATGACCGCTCCACTCACGCTGTAGTAGCTGGCACCATGAGCACGAGCTGGAGCAACTTTGTCGCCTCAGGAACAGTTACAACAAGATCCTTCTCGGCCAAAAAGTTGAGAAGCTGTCCAGGAGATTTGCATTCATCCCTCACCGTTTTTGAGGGATGAATGCAAGAGAGGAAAAAAATCACTATCTCTATTATAATCTATCGCTGCACTTGACTTGCTTCCCGAATCGTTTAGCCTAGCTCGCTGTCACTTACTCGGCAGTTGAGGAGTGAACAACACGAACGTCTGGGATCTTGAGCGCCCCCTGCCATGAGGCAAGAGAACTGCCTGCCTCACCTCGAACCTGTTCTCTGCCGTTTATAATCGCTCATTACACGAAACACTTTACACAAACACAGTTGGTGTACATTATATACATAAGCTAAATTATTGGAAATAAGTTCACATATTAAATTTGTTTAAACCATTTTATTGACGCCGTACAGCAACATGCTCTCTCCGCTTAGCAGCCAGCGCAGAGCCGGGGGTTGCGCAATCCAAGGTGAGGCAGAGCTCGCTGCTGCCTCACCGGCATCGCTTCCAAGCATTTGAATGGGAAAATAAGAAAATTCAGCGATTTTGAACAAATAAAAATCGAAATTGGTGAAGCTACATGAAAAATAAATATTTTTTTAGTACAAACCACCGGATGAATATAACAATTTAAATTACTTTATGATTATATATTTTCTTTCTTTCCATGATGGCTGGTGAGACCAGACATCAGTGCCAGGTCGTCTTGTTGGTCTTGTCATGTTTTTGGGTGAGTCAATCCTGATCTGATGTTTGTTTTTGGAATTTTGACCAAGTTTTTCCCTTCCAGAGAACCTGAGTTATTTTGTCATGTTACCAGTCAGTTTCTGTTCCTAAGAAGTTCTGGAATGTGTTTTATTAGTCTTTTTGATTATTCAGTCCTTTTTGCATTGCTCTGCTTTTTGTTAAATAAATCCCTTTTTTAAGGGATTTTAATTTTGACCAAGTTTTTCCCTTCCAGAGAACCTGAGTTATTTTGTTAAATAAATCCCTTTTTTAAGGGATTTTAATTTTGGGATTTTAATTTTGACCAAGTTTTTCCCTTCCAGAGAACCTGAGTTATTTTGTCATGTTACCAGTCAGTTTCTGTTCCTAAGAAGTTCTGGAATGTGTTTTATTAGTCTTTTTGATTATTCAGTCCTTTTTGCATTGCTCTGCTTTTTGTTAAATAAATCCCTTTTTTAAGAACCTCTGCTGGTCTGGCTGAATTCTGGGTCTGCTGCCGTGATTCATTACAGTACGACCTGGCCAGTTTTTGGACCCATCGCCAGATCAGTAAGTTTATTTATTTTTTGGTTTCTGATCTGCTTTTTAAGTGTTTACATAAGTCTGCAGCATTCAGAGGGCCCTGTTCCCTGCAGAGCTGTAATGAATGGTAAATGGACTGAACTTATATAGCGCTTTTCCAGTCATGCTGACCACCCAAAGCGCTGTACACTATAGCCACATTCACCCAGTCGCTCTCACTAACGCACACACATTCATACACCGAGACGCAGCTCGGTAGGCAACTTGGGGTTAAGTGCCTTGCCCAAGGGCACATCGACATGTGGCAAGGGGAAGCTGGAATCGAACCCACAACCTTCTGGTTGCCAGACAACTACTCAACCCATCAAGCCACAGTCGCCCATGGGCGAAGGGAGCATTTGAGGGTTCTAGGCTGGTGCTCTGCCCTCCCGGGTATGGTCCCAGACGTCACCTCCTTGGCAGCAACACTCCCCCGCAGCGGTGCCATCCAGACCCGGATTTTTTTCTGGAGGTCAGTGCGGAGGTGGTGCAGGAGCTTTGTCCTGACCTTTTCCCGGAGCTGACCCCATATCCTTTTCCTGATACTGAGGCACAGGGATCGCCGCGGGGCCCGGCGGCTCCATCCCGTCAGGAGGGATCAGCATCCCCGCAGTCTTCACTGTCCGGCTCCTGGAGGAGAAGACGACGGCTTGTCTGCAGCTCCTCCAGCAGCGGTCCCGGTCAGTGGTCAAACGGGCCAGTCCAGCCACGTTCTGCTGTTGCGTCTCAGTTCCTGTCGGCAGCCTCCATGGCCCCTACTGCCACTTCCTGTCCAGCGGTTCAGTTTCCTCCACCTTCCAGCCCTGAGACGTCTACTGCTCCTCCTAGTGGGGTCCCAGATGCCGACTACAAGGCTTTGGAGGACAAAATAAGAACTTTTGCCCCCATAATTAAACGCCTCAGGGAGGCTCTTCACTGCAGTTATTCTGCAGAATTGGAGGCAAAATTAAGGGACGTTGAGGGCCATTATAGGGCAGCTCTCCCGGCTTTCTACAGCCGACCCGCTCCTGAGGCTGTCCCCGATGGTCCGGCCGACGCCTCGGCACCTGTGTCTGTCCCCGAGGGTCCGGCCGACGCCCCGGCTTCTGAATCGGTTTCAGAGGGACTGACTGACGCTTCGTGCCCCGAGCCTGTGCAGGAGGGCCCGCCTCTGCCCAAGTCCCATGAGGGGGCCCAGGAGGGCCCGCCTCTGCCCAAGTCCCATGAGGGGGTCCTGGAGGACCTGCCTCTGCCCAAGTCCCATGAGGGGGTCCTGGAGGACCTGCCTCTGCCCAAGTCCCATGAGGGGGTCCTGGAGGACCTGCCTCTGCCTGAGCCCCATGAGGGGGTCCTGGAGGACCCGCCTCCGGTCTGTGTCCTCAAGCCCTGCGAGGAGGTGGTCCAGGAGGACCCGCCTCTAGTCTCTGTCCTCAAGGCCCTGCTCTGACGCCGGCCGCCGAAAGCCCTGCTCTGACGCCGGCCGCCGAAAGCCCTGCTCCGACGCCGGCCGCCGAAAGCCCTGCTCCGACGCCGGCCCCCGAAAGCCCTGCTCCGACGCCGGCCCCCGAAAGCCCTGCTCCGACGCCGGCCCCCGAAAGCCCTGCTCCGACGCCGGCCCCCGAAAGCCCTGCTCTGCTTTCTGATGCAGGGTTTTCCTGTAGAGACTCTGCCATGCCAGGGTCGGCCTCCGCGACGGCCGCACAGAGTTTGGCTGGTTCGCCCTTTTAGGGTTGTTTTCTGTTTGGAGTTGTGTTTTTTGACCTCATTAACAGCTTTCTGTTTCAGACGTAGGCCCTCCATCCTGGAACCCCCTCCACCCGCCCAGTCTGTCTTGTTTTCTTTGGACTCCTGTAGATGTCCATCAGGTTGACTCCGGTCAACCTGAAGCTCCCAGCTTGCTGGCATCCAGCCGTACTCCTGGCCTGTCCACCCTCTGTCAAAGAATCATCCACCAGACCTGGAACATCTTCCTTGCCCTGTCACTGATCACCACAACTAGACTAACTCTCCCTGGTTTGACACGCTAAAAGAAGTCAGCCTCTTTTCACCTCCATTGCAGCCTGTCTGTTGTCCCCTCTTTCTCTCTCTCTCTCTGCTCCACAGGCTGAGACTACTATTCTCACCACCTCCATATTTCCTTTGTCCCCAGTTATTTCAATAAAACTTGTTAAGTCTTATCTATCTCTGTGTTTGTTGCTTTCAGGTCATCATGAAAACAAGTCTTGACAACAATACAACAATAAAGAGACCATGAAATGTATAAATTATTATTGCAAACTTAAAACTTGCATCTCCCTTTACATTCTGCTAGTGTGATTATATTTTTTTTGTTTTATCTATTAAATTAACTACTTCTATTTTTATATTTTATACAACCTTTTTTTTTCTCTATACGGTGACCAGATACTTTTCATTGGTAATTGTGACAATAAAGGACGTTCTATTCTATATGACTTGAATGCCCCATGGAGTTAAAATGCACAATTGCTGGAGAAAAACTTGGTGGGGAAGTCAGCTCAATGGCAGCGACGCTGAATCCATCCAGCAAACTGAAATGTGGTTTAATATCACATTACCGACACTTTCAGACAAGCAATGATTTTCAGGTAAAATTCAGGATGAACTGATATTTGAGGTTCTTATTTCACAAATATTTTATTTGATCACTCAACTGAACACACGGATTTGACAGGCTTCATTGTGCATTGTAATGTAATTTCTGCAGAGTTTTTTTTTAAAAACATTTAGGCTTATTTTTGATCAGTCAATCAATTTTTATATTAAAGTGCTTCACAAGAGATAAGAAGAAAAGGTAATAAAAACCAAAACCCTCAATTGCTAAACAAAAAAACAAACTAAAAGAAATAACGAGTAAGAGTGAACATGGGATACGATTGTACTGTTAACGTGTTCCAAATAAAAACAGGGGGAAAAAACAGAACAAATAAAAATAAAATCAGTACATAGCTAAATATAAAATAAGTAAAACAAATATGTAAACTAAATAAAAGCAACCAAAAATGTATAATCAATTCAAACATTCAATCAAGGTTTAGTAAGAGCAAGACCTATTGAATATAATAAATAAAAATATTTTAAAATAAATTTCAAGCCAAACTAAAACTCCAATAAATCTCCAGCTATATAGTCCACTGAAACTTAACATTTCTACCATCAGTCCTTAACCAGGAAGACAAATGATCTTGAATGTATATAATTTTACATCTAAATACAATACAGTACAAAACAATGGACTCAAGCATTTACAGTAATGAGTAAAAGAGAAACATGGTAGGACCTTTTATTGACAAGCACTAAATAATACACATTACTGAACCGAGTTAATAAAAAAAAATCTATGAGGAAATTACTTTATAAAAAAAAGAAAAGAAATTGAATTTAACAAAAGTCTAAGACTACAGGAGGGTCATTTCATTTTCATACTTGCTACAATTTTATTTCTTATTTTGGTCAACTTGAAACCATAAATGAGCGGATTCATTATAGGAGGTACGATGAGAAACTCTATTGACACAAAGTGTTTAAGAGTCTGTGGTAAATTCTTGGACTCAAATCGAATATATATAACATCAAAAAGTAGAGCTGCTGAAAAAGTGAGCAAGGAGATCAAATGTGGCACACAGGTTTGCATGAACTTTTTCCGATTTTCTATAGAACCAGCACATGTCTTGATGAGAAACAGGTAGGACCAGCCAATAACAACAGCATGGAGAACATATATTATAATTGATAAATTTCCAACTATGCTGTTAGCAGTAGTTTCAGCTGGAAAACAAGCAAGCATAACAATGCTCCAGTTTAAACAGATAAGTCTGTTTAAATACGGGCTGCAGAGCTTCAACCGAGATGCAAGAATGATGTTTACAGCTATGATGCAGAAAGGCGTTAACCAGGCAAAACACACTAAAGTGATGACTCTCTGCTTTGACATGAGAGAGTGGTACTTCAGTGGTTGACATATAGCCAGATACCGATCATATGCCATGAGGGTAAGGATGGACAGATCACTGCAGGCAAAGGAGTACAACACCTGCGCCTGAAGAAGGCAGCCTGAGTAAGAGATGACATGAACAGGAGAGAGCAGATCCCACAGAAATTTGGGATAGAAACCGACTGTTCCATAAAGGGAATTCAGGCAAAAAGCACACAGCAGAATATACATTGGTTCATGGAGTTCATTATTCAGGATTATTGTCAAAACAACACAGACATTTGCCAGGACTATTACAATGTAACACGTCAAAGTGAGAAAGAAAAGAGGTGACCTGTAGTTCCTTGTCTCATTTAAACCTGAAAGAAAAAACACTGAAATCGTTGAAACATTATTCATCATGGTTAAGAAATGTGCCTCTCCTCTTTAACAAACCCTTTAACAAATCAGTGTCTGATGCTGTTTGTCTGTTGAATTTAGCAGAAACCTCCAGAAGCAGTGGGATTTCAAACCAGCCAATTATCATTGTCTCTGACCGCTGTGCACCAACTGGGTGTTGGGTACTTTACAAAGTCACGACTGATTCGACTAAGGCAAAAGTGGGTGGTGGTGGTGGGTGGGAGAGGGGGGTCAGAGCAAACAGGTGAGGAAGTTCTCGAGGTCAAATTTAATACAGAAATACTTTATTAAACTCAATGAAAGCTGGATGAATTTAAATTTCCTGCTTTTAAATTCTGACAGGACAGAAGCTGTAATCTTAAAAAAATAAACTTCTTAATCATTCACTTAATCTGGATGGCATTAACTTGGCCTCTGGTAATAAAATAAAAAATCTTGGTGTTATTTTTACACCAAGACAAGTAATTTAAATCTCATATTAATTCAATTCAATTCAATTTTATTTATATAGCGCCAAATCATGAAACATGTCATCTCAAGGCACTTTACAAAATCAAGTTCAATCATATTATACAGATTGGGTCAGATTATACAGATTGGTCAAAAATGTCCTATATAAGGAAACCAGTTGATTGCATCAAAGTCCCGACAAGCAGCATTCACTCCTGGGGAACCATAGAGCCACAGGAAGAGTCATCTGCATTGTACATGGCTTTGCTGCAATCCCTCATACTGAGCAAGCATTAAGCGACAGTGGGAAGAAAAACTCCCCAATAACGGGAAGGAAAACCTCCGGCAGAACCGGGCTCAGTATGAACGGTCATCTGCCTCGACCGACTGGGGTTACAGAAGACAGAACAGAGACACAACAAGAGAAACAAAAAAGCACAGAAGCTCACATTGATCCAGTAATCTGTTCTACATTAGATGGTAATAGCGGGTGAGCCGTCTTCTCTGGATGATGTCACAGTTAACAGAACGCCAGACCAGGTGTACCTACTATGAAGAAAAAGAGAGAGAGCAAAAAGTTAAAAGCTGAAATGACGATAGTCATTTCAATGTAATACAATGCAAAACTGGAGAACAGTAGAAATCAGTAGAGTGAGAAAATTAGCCACTGATGTCCTCCAGCAGCCTAAGCCTATCACAGCACAACTATAGAGATAGCTCAGGGTAACATGAGCCACTCTAACTATAAGCTTTGTCAAAAAGGAAAGTTTTAACATTAGTCTTAAAAGTAGACAGGGTGTCTGCCTCACGGACCAAAACTGGGAGTTGGTTCCACAGGAGAGGAGCCTGATAGCTAAAGGATCTGCCTCCCATTCTACTTTTAGAGACTCTAGGAACCACCAGCAGACCTGCAGTCAGAGAGCGAAGTGCTCTGTTAGGAACATACGGGGTAATCAGAGCTCTGATATATGATGGATCTTGATTATTAGGGGCTTTATACGTTAGAAGAATAATTTTAAATTCTATTCTTGATTTAACAGGAAGCCAATGAAGGGAAGCTAAAATTGGAGAAATATGATCCCTCTTGTTGATTTTCATCAGAACTCTTGCCGCAGCATCCTTTTTTCACCTCCGGAATATCGCCACAATTAGAAACATTCTGTCCAGGGGTGATGCTGAAAAACTAGTCCATGCATTTGTTACTTCAAGGCTGGACTATTGTAATTCTTTACTATCAGGAAGTCCACAAAATGCAGTTCAAAGTCTTCAGCTGATTGTTGAGAAAAATAAACATCTTAGTGTCAAGATTTGTTTGTTGATGAACTCAGAACACACACATGGGACTAAACATGAGATTTTATTGTACGGAAGGATGGATGGTTGATGAGGTAACCAGAGAGGCAGGACGGCAGAGGGTCAGGGATGCAGGTGATGGCAGGAGCTGACGGCCCGGAGAGAGAGTCCAAAGAGCCCACTACAGGCAGTAATGTCCACAGCTTCTCAGAGGTGGCAGGCATCGCTCAGAGTTACTCAGGAACGGCTAGAAGGCTTGGCAGCTCTTCGGGGACACCAGGCAAGGTTCAGAGCTTCTCCAGGACGGCTAGCAGGCTTAGCAGCTCTTCGGAGACACTAGGCAAGGTTCAGAGCTTCTTCAGGATGATATGCTGCCATTACCCTGGATACCGTGGCTCTTGATATATCACAAAGACTTGCTGTCTTGGTCACAGATGCACCAGCAAGACGTGCACCAACAATTTGTCCTCTTTTGAACTCTGTTATGTCACCCATAATGTTGTGTGCGTTGCAATATTTTGAGCAAAACTGTGCTCTTACACTGCTAATTGAACCTTCACACTCTGCTATTATTGATTCAATGTCCAATTAATGAAGATTGGCCACCAGGCTGTCCATTTTAGCCATGAAACCTCCCAAACTAAAATGAGAGGTGTTTCAGTTTCATTGTCCAACCCCTGTATATTACTTTCCTTTTTTTATACCAGATGAAAAAAAGTGAAAATAACCAGTTACTTTTTAATTTTTTAATTTTAAAGTGTTGATTGAAAAAAATATTAATAGAGAAATGTCCTACTATTAAACAGATCCAGAGAAACATCTTGCAATTGCCAAGTCTTCGTTAGATCAATTTACTTGAAAGCTTTTTGACATATTTAGTAATATCATCTTCATTGTCATTGAAACATACATTACAACAAAATTTGTTCTCTGCTTTTTTAACCCATCACCCTTGGGGAGCAGAGGCTGCCATGTGCGGCGCCCGGGGAACAATCTGGGGTTAAGGGTCTTGCTCAGGGACCCAGAGTGCAGGCGCTGGGGATGGAACCGGGTACTTGCATCCTTCTCTGAGTGCAAGCGCGCTGTTCTAACCACTAGGCCAACACTCCCCATACACCCAGATGCAGCTCGGTAGGCAATTTGGGGTTAAGTGCCTTGCCCAGGGGCACATTGACATGTGGCAAGGGGAAGCTGGAATCAAACCCACAACCTTCTGATTGCCAGACGACTACTCAGCCCATCAAGCCACAGTTGCCCCTCAAGCCACAGTTGCCCCAATATCTACACATATTTACCAGTAATTTTTAAATCCACTGTATATAAGAAATACAAGTGAAAGAATCTAAAAGTTTAACTGGATCTATCTACTATAAAATCTAACAATATTTACCATGTTGAGCGAAATTAAGACACCATTCTTTGGCATAATCTGATATTCGAGGATCTTATTTCACAAATATTTTATTATTTTATCTCTCAACTGAGCACACACGTTTGACAGACTTCATTGTGCATTGTGAAGTAATTTCTGCAGAGTTTTTTCATAAACAATTTGGCTTATTTTTGATCAATCAGTTTTTATATTAAAGTGCTTCACAAGAGATAAGAACAGACAATTGCTAAACAAACAAACAAACAAACTAAAAATGAAAAAAATGAATAAGAGAGCATGGGACTTAGAAACATCCATCCATCCATTTTCTGTCACGCTTATCCCTCATGGGGTCGCAGGGTGTGCTGGTGCCTATCTCCAGCGTTCAATGGGTGAGAGGCGGGGTACACCCTGTACAGGTCACCAGTCTATCGCAGGGCAACACAGAGACAAACGAGACAAACAACCATTCACACACACACTCACATCTAAGGAGAATTTAAAGAGGCCAATTAACCTAACAGTCATGAATGTGGGAGGAAGTACCTGGAGAGAACCCACGCATGCACAGGGAGAACATGCAAACTCCAAGCAGAAAGACCCTGGGTTGGATTTGAACCCAGAACCTTCTTGCTGCAAGGCAACAGAGCTACTTAGAAACATAATTATGGTAATTTTAATGTGTTCGAAAAATATTAACTGGGAAAAAACAGAACAAATAAAAATAAAATCAATACATAGCTAAATATAAAATAAGCAAACAAATATGTAAAAACAAAATTAAAGGAAAATAAAAGCAACCAAAAATGTATATTCAATTCAAACATTGGATTAAGGTTCAGCAAGAGTAAAGCCTATTGAAAATAGTAAATAAAAATATTTTTAAAACCAATTTCAAAACAAGCTAAGAGTCCAATAAATCTCCAGCCATATAGTCCACTGAAACTTAACATTTCTACCATCAGTTCTTAACCAGGAAGACAAATGAGCTTGAAAGTATATCATTTTACATCTAAATACAATATAGTACAAATCAAGGGACTCAAGCATTTACAGTAATGAGTAAAAGAGAGACATGGTAGGACCTTTTAATGACAAGCACAAAATAATACACATTACTGAACTGAATTAATAAAAACAAAATCAATGAAGAAATGACTTCATCAAAACAAAACATCAAAAAGAACCTAAATTTAACAAAAGTCTAAGACTACAGGAGGGTCATTTCATTTTCATACTTGCTACAATTTTATTTCTTATTTTGGTCAACTTGAAACCATAAATGAGCGGATTCATTATAGGAGGTATGATAAGAAACTCTATTGACACAAAGTGTTTAAGGGTCTGCGGTAAATTCTTGGAATCAAATCGAATATATATGACATCAAAAAGTATAGTTGCTAAAAAAGTGAACAAGGATATCAAATGTGGCACACAGGTTTGCATGAACTTTTTCCGATTTTCTATAGAACCAACACATGTCTTGATGAGAAACAGGTAGGACCAGCCAATTATGACACCATGAAGACCATATATTATAATTGTTAAATTTCCAACAATGCTGTTGGCAGTAGTTTCAGCTGGAAAACAAGCAAGCATAACAATGCTCCAGTTTAAACAGATAAGTCTGTTTAAATACGGGCTGCAGAGCTTCAACCTAGATGCAAGAATGATGTTTACAGCTATGACGCAGAAAGGCATTAACCAGGCAAGACACACTAAAGTGATGACTCTCTGCTTTGACATGAGAGAGTGGTACTTCAGTGGTTGACATATAGCCAGATACCGATCGTATGCCATGAGGGCCAGGATGGACAGATCACTGCAGGCAAAGGAGTACAACACCTGCGCCTGAAGAAGGCAGCCTGAGTAAGAGATGACATGAACAGGAGAGAGCAGATCCCACAGAAATTTGGGATAGAAACCGACTGTTCCATAAAGGGAATTCAGGCAAAAAACACACAGCAGAATATACATTGGTTCATGGAGTTCATTATTCAGGATTATTGTCAAAATAACACAGACATTTGCCAGGACTATTACAATGTAACACATCAAAGTGAGAAAGAAAAGAAGTGACCTGTAGTTCCTTGTCTCATTTAAACCTGAAAGAAAAAACACTGAAATCGTTGAAACATTATTCATCATGGTCAAGAAATGTGCCTCTCCTCTTTAACAAACCCTTTAACAAATCAGTGTCTGGTGCTGTTTGTCTGTTGAATTTAGCAGAAACCTCCAAAAGCAGTGGGATTTCAAACCAGCCAATTATCATTGGTTCTGTACCAACTGGGTGTTGGGCACTTTACAAAGTCACAGCTGATTCGACTGAGGCAAAAGGGGGTGGTGGTGGTGTTGGTTGGGGGGGGGGCAGAGCAAACAGGTGAGGAAGTTGGTGACGGGAATTTTAAGTAAGTAAGTAAGTAAGTAAGTAAAGAATTTTGAAAAGGATGTTTTTTCTTTTATACTGTCGTAGACAAAAATAAGCAAATTAGCATCATTTCACATGCAGTTTTTCATAAAAGCAACATTAAACTTCTTTTACCAAATGAAAAACATTATGATTGTCATTGTTCTAAGGTAAAGTTCTAAGGTACATGCAGAGACACTGAGGAGACCAAAGTCCACGTTTAGTGGTTTATTCATAGAAAACAAGGTACAAAATAATGGGAGACGACGGGACGTCAGGAACCGTGTAGCGCAGGATCAAAACTCTAGGGACAAAAGGGAGGAGATTAACACAGAGATTTAGACTTGGCAGGTGAATTTTCCGACGGAAGCTGCGAGGCCGTGAGGCCGGACGGTGGAGGGTGAGCAGGGTCCGGACAAGCGAGGCTCGGGGGAATCATTGCTGGCCAGCTGCCAGCTGGAGCTCAGGCAAGAAGGATTTGACAGGACAAAGCATAGGGATCTTCAGAGACCAAGGAGCGCTGTGGAGAGGGTTCTAGTGCGGCTTGAACCTGGAGCACAAGAAAACTCGGTTAACGTAGGTAACGAGTAAGCGTCTTAACGCTGGAAGGCCAGTCTGGTCATACCACTTGGGTTAACACTGGTGGTGTTGTGCTGGCAGCCTTCTGCTTATATACCCCCGCCGAGGGCTGAATAATTTTGGATACCCGCTGCGCCGTGCCTCCCCGCTCATCAGCAACCACCTGTGGAAAGACAGTGAGGAAAATAGCTGCACCTGACTGGGCGCAGCCCGCAGAACCCTGAACCCACCCCCCGTCAATGGCCGCCACTCGGTGGCCCAGAGGTAGAGTGGGGGCGAGAGAACCGAAAGTCATCGATGAGGGAGGGGTCAGGGATGGATGATCTGGGCACCCAGGTCTGGTCCTCTGTACCGAGGCCCTCCCAATTGACGAGGTACTGCCAACTGTGACCTCAACGACGGGAGTCCACGATACATCGGACCGGGAGTGCTGGGCGCCTGTCACGGCACAGGGAGGGAGGAGGGGGCTCGGCCAGAGGAAAGAGGACACTGGAGTGGACCGGCTTGATCTAGGACACGTGAAACATAGGATGGGCTCGGGAGTGAGGGGGAAGACGAAGGCGGACAGCAGTGGGACTGATGATTGATTCTATTTTGTATGGACCAGTGAAACAGGGGTCCAGTTATCGGGATGTGGATTTAGGGAGAAAATCCATAGAGCACAACCAGACTCGCTGACTCGGACGGTAATGGGGTGCCAGAATCTGTCTCCGGTCAGCGAATCGGCAGCTCTAGTCTCCAGAGTGACTGAGGGCGTGGACGGTCTGCTTGCAACGGCAGATGTGGTGACTGACAGATGTTACTGAGATTTCTTTCTCATCGGAGAGGAAGAGAGGTGGTTGATATCCTAGTGAAACTTCAAAGGGGGAGCGGTTGGTGGAGGTGGAGACATGGGAGTGTTGGGTGTACTCTATTCAAGGGAGGAATGTGTTCCAGTCAGTGGGGTTAGAAGAGGTTGAGGCAGCGGTGGGAGGACTCTAGCTCTTGGTTCATGCACTCAGTCTGGCCTTTGGACTGGGGGTGGTAACCAGAGGTGAAGGCGTATCTCGCACCGAGGGCAGTGGATAATTCTTCCAGACGCAGGAGGTGAACTGGGGTCCACGGTCAGTGAGGATCCCTTGGGAAATGCCGTGGAGGCGGAACACATGCTTGACCAAGAGCTGAGCAGTGTGGAAGGCCGAGGGAAGCTTACGGAGGGGAACGAGGTGACAAGCCTTGGAAAAACGGTCTACTATTGTGAGAAAGGCGGTCATACCCTGGGAAGAGGGAAGGCCGGTGACGAAATCCAGTGCTGCGTGCGATCAGGGGCGTTTGTGAATCGGGAGTGGCTGGAGAAGACCCGCAGCGGGTTGGTTAGAGGACTTGTTCTGGGCACATGTGGGGCAGGTGAGGACGTACTCGCAGACGTCCCGGTAAAGGGACGACCACCAGAAATGCCGGGTGATCTGAGCCGTGGTTCTGCTTTCGCCGGGGTGAGCAAAGAACTTAACCAAGTGGAACCAGTGGATTACTTGAGGGCGAACTGACGTAAGTCTTGCCGGGTGGCCCGTTTCCAGGATGGGGTTTGTCCCGCAAGGCCTGGGAGACAAGATCCTTGATCTCCCAGTGAAGGGAGCCGATAGTGCAGGAGGGAGGGAGGATGGGCGCAGGCTCTTTATTGGACTCCTCAGGGGAGTACAGGCGAGAGAGGGTGTCAGGTTTCATGTTCTTGGAGCCAGGGCGATAGGAGATTGAGAGGTTGACACGTGAGAAGAACAGGGACCAGCGGGCCTGCCTAGAATTCAGGCATTTGGCGGTCTGCAGATATGCCAGGTTCTTGTGGTCGGTCCAAATCAGGACAGATTGTTCAGTGCCTGCCAGCCAATGACACCATTCCTCAAGGGCTAATTTAATGGCTAGCAGTTCCCTATCGCCACCATCATAATTTCGTTCGGCGGAGGACAGGTGTCAGGAGAAGTAGGCTCAGGGTTCAGTTTATGGTTGGTATCAGAGTGCTGGGAGAGAACGGCTCCAACCCCGAAGTCCGAGGCATCTATCTCCAGGGTGAATGGTTTCCGGGGGTCAGGATGTATGAGGATGAGTGCTTGGGAGAACCTCTGCTTCAGCTCCAAGAAGGCGGAATTTTCCTCCGGGTTCCAGGCGAAGGCGGTCTTGGTGGGAGTGAGGGCGTGGGATGGGGCGGCGATCAGGCTATAATTCCTAATAAAGCATCGGTAAAAGCTCGCAAACCCTAAGAAGCGTTGCAGCTGCTTCCAGGAATCGGGCACGGGCCAGTTGAGGACGGAAGGTGACAGAGGGTCTATGGAACTTGCACTTTTCTGCTTTGATGAACAGTTTATTCTCAAAAAGGCGCTGTAGGACAAGGCGAACATGGTTCTGATGTTCTGGGAGGTTCTTAGAGTATATAAGGGTGTTGTCAAGGTAAACAAAGACGAAAACATTGAAGAAGTCCCGGAGGATATCATTAACAAGGGCCTGGAAGACCAATGGGGCATTGCAGAGTCCAAAGGGCATGACTAAGTACTCAAAGTGGCCCATGGGAGTCTTAAAAGTTGTCTTCCACTCATCCCCCTGGCGGATTCTCACTAGATGGTACACATTTCGCGGGTCCAGTTTCGTAAAGACAGTTGCGTCTTGGACTGGCTCGAACGCCGATGAGATGAGTGGAGGCGGGTATTTATTCTTGATGGTGATCTGATTTAATCCGCTGTAGTTGATACAGGGGCGGAGACATCCGTCCGTTCCTACGAAGAAGAAACTGGCTCCCAAAAGGGGAGGAAGAAGGACGGATGAAGGTGGTAAGTTCTCTATGATTGCCCGATACTAATAACTCGAGGGTTTTCATTCGGTGGGTCACCCTGAGACTACCCCCATACAGGGTGAAAACCTGAAAGGTGTGGGCTACGGCTCTGTCTCAATCTTTGCCTGCTGGATGTACATAAGGTCAATTCAGTTGAAATCACAACCGGAATTGATCATAACGGATAGGCTAAAGTTGTCGTGGGTGGCCAAGACAGTGGCTGGTAGGCAGAGTAGTAGGGTCGTAGGTGAGCGAAAGTCTTTCTGATCCGCCGGCTTCCCCACTATAGCCGACGGACCCTGTCTTTTGGCCGCTCCAATAAAATGGTCTGGTGATCCACAATAGATGCACCGATTGTGTTTGCGACGTTGGTTATACTCTTCTGGGGTATAACCAACAGGTTCTGGCTATTGCGGGCCGGTTCGGGGTCGACTCGGGAGGTGGGGCTGACGGGCGCGATGCGAACCTCTCGAAAAGGGCCCATCTCCTAACTGTGAGCCTGTTGTCTAGCCTGGTTTCCAGGCCTATGAGCTCATTCAGGGATTCAGGCTCCTCAAGGCAAGCTAGTTCATCCTTGAGGGGCTCGTCCAACGCCTGGAAGAAGGCTGCCATAGGGGCATGGGGCTCCCAGCCCGCAGTCGCAGCCAACATACGGAACTCGATGGAGAAATCTCCTATGAGGCGATTGCGTTGTTTCGCCCATAGGCGGCAAGATAATTTGGCAGGGTCGGAGTTGGCTGAGAAAACCGTCTTGAACTCCTGGAGCGTGTGGGACAGGTGGCTTAGCTGGTCGCACAGCCCCTGTACCTGTTCTTGCAGCGAGCATACCTCTAACCCTTGACCGTGTAGCTGCTCCTGTTGGTCTGTTAGCGTTCTCCTGAGTGCATCTGCTGGGTCTTGTTGGCCAGAGTGTTCTGTCATGGTTCTAAGGTGCTTAGCCCACATGCAGAGACACTTAGGAGACCAAAGCCCACATTTAGCGGTTTATTTACAGAAAATAAGGTAACAAATTGTGTTTTTAGGGGTTTTCATCAAACAAATGCATGTGAGAACAGGACAAAAAAGAAGTCTTATTTGTTTAAAACAAACCAAATTTATGTTTACCAGCATATTAGCGAGTTATTAGAGAAGCTGGTAGCGGCTTTTGTTAGTGGCATTTGGCACTATCTTTAAAAAAAATATGTAGATTTCGTCCTGTACCTGGAACAGTGGACACAATCTATTCATTTGCAGGTTTCCTAAAGGGGTTCATAAGACTTTGGTTTTATAGTTCACATGTGTTGTTTCAACTTGGAAAAGGCAATGTGCCCCTCAAGATATTTTGTGGTTGGTGCAATAGAAGTATGGATACTGTGGCGTTTAAGGGGTATTTGGTACTTGTATGTCGAAAGCAATAGTAATTTTCACATTCACTGCACAAATTTGAGCTTATTTCCAGAGTGGTTTGGAATCCACCAGGAGTCAGGACAGGACACCAATCCTGTTTGTGGTCTTCATGGACAGAATCCTATAGTATATTCACGAAGGAATGTGTTGGAAACTGCAAGGTCTCATTTTTGTTGTTTGTGGATAGTAGTTCTTTTGGATCCTCAAGCCTTGAGTGTTCAGTATCTATCAGGGTGGTTTAGCTGAGTTGGGAGCAACTGGGATGAAAAGCAGCTCCTCTAAGTCTGAACCTATGTGTCTCACCTTGAAATAGCTGCCTCTGTGTCAAGGTCTGATCTCTGTCTCAAGCAAAGGAATTCAAGTATCTTATTTCTAGTTCAATTGTTCATGAGCAACAGAAGGGTAGGAAGAAAGGTGGATAGACAGACTGGAGCCGTATCTGGGTACTGCTTCAGACTGGAGAAAGAGTTCTTTGATCTAAGAACCTATGGAAAGGACCACCATGAATAAAGTTAAGGTGGTTCAGACATTTGATCAGGATGCCTTCTGAGAATCTCTTTTTGTAGCTTTTCTGGGCACATCCCAATGAGATGAGATCTGCCCATTAGCAGATCGTGTGGCCTTTGGAGAAAACAAGTCCTTTAAAAATTTGGAAAACCTTCTGATCCCTCTGAAGGGTGTAGCTGGAGAGCAAAATGTCTGGGTTTGCCTCTTGTGTCTGTTATCAGCATAATGTAATTATGTTTAAGCAGATGATAATGGATGAAGTGATTGTCTTGTAGAAAACTATTTACTATTTTTTATTTTTTGTCTGTAAAGATGCATTTTCTTGCAAGAGAAAAAAAATCGTATTCAGAATAATATCCTGTAAAAGAAACATAAAAAATTAGCTAAAATATATCCATCTTCAACTTTGTGATACAAGCATATTTTTTCTACACAGAAAATTAGCACAGACACCCTATTACAGTCAACTAGATGGTCACAAAGATCATTATCTTAGATGTGAGAATATGTTTAATCTAGGTCATTGCACTGTTTATCAATAGTTAGAATCATTTGCGATTAAACAGCATATCACTGAAGCCAAATTATAAACAAGCAAAAGAAGTTCACACCTCCGTAAAAAAACAATAAAAAAAAAACTAACAGTAAAACAATAAATGAAAATATGACATAAAAGTAAAGGCAATTACAGTTCATCAAAATATTGACTATCAATGCATCTGAAATATATGGCATTGAATTCATTTAAAATGAAAAGTAACGACATCAATAATTCTGCTTCTAACTTTGGTCAACTTATAACCATAAATGAGGGGATTCATGAGGGGAGGAATGACAAGAAACTCCATTGCAATAAAATTTTGCAAAGCTTCAGGTAAGTCTTTGGAACTAAGTCGATTATTAACAATATCAATCATTATAGTCATAATAAAGGTTGACATGGAGATTAAATGTGGAAGGCATGTTTGCATGAACTTTGCCCTGTTTTCTATAGACTTGATACATCTTTTAATGATATACATGTAAGACCATACAATAAAGACACCATGAGATATATATATCATTAGTGTAATGTTTGCAACAATGCCATTGATGAATGTTTCATTAGGAAAACATGCCAGTGACACAATGCTCCAATTCACACAGAAAGGTCTGTTTATATATGGGCTGCATAACCTCAGTCTGGATGTAAGAAAAACAGTGACCGAAACAGTGAAAAATGATGTCAGCCAAAAAAAGCATGTCAGCTTAATGACTCTCTGCTTTGACATGATAGAGTGGTACTTCAGTGGTTGACATATAGCCAGATACCGATCGTATGCCATGAAGGCAAGGATGGACAGATCACAGCAGGCAAAGGAGTACAACACCTGCGCCTGAAGAAGGCAGCCTGAGTAAGAGATGACATGAACAGGAGAGAGCAGATCCCACAAAAATTTTGGATAGAAACCGGCTGTTCCATAAAGGGAATTCAGGCAAAAAGCACACAGCAGAATATACATTGGTTCATGAAGTTGATTGTCCAAGATGATGATCAGAATAAGAGTAACATTTACCAGGACAGTTATGCAGTAACACATCAAACTGAGGAAGAAGAGAGCTGATCTGTGATTCTGGCTTGTTTCGTTCAAACCTGAAAGAAAAAACAATGAAATTGTTGAAACATTATTCATTTTTCAGGGTTAAAAAGCGCCAGCTGCCTGGTACTCTTCAAGTAACCAGACTTGCTTCTCTCTTCACTTAAGTAAAATTGTCAAGATATCAGCCGACAAAATATTTCAGATCATCCAATCAGCATTCCTTAAACCTCTCTGACCCTTTGATTGGTTGAATGTTAGTGACTTCATAAAATTCAGAGCTGATTCCACAGGTGAAAAAAAAAAGACTTCTGAAAGCAAATGTATTTATTTGCATGCATGAACTGCAACATTTTAAAAACATGACTGTCATCTGAGGCCAGGAAAAGTTTATATTTTTAAGAAAGTACCAAAAAGTACACATGATTGACTGGGCATGTTATGTACATGTGCAAACCATGGGTAACAACAATTGTAAAATTTAAATTGCAACTAGAAAGTTGAATGTTATCACAAGTACCTTTGCCTTATCTTGAAGCAAAATGACATCAAAACAATCTGCTAAAAGAGCACAACCTAGCAATCTAGAGACTCTAGCAAGGTAGCTATTTATCCGGCCACGTTGCTTTTCTTCAGTGATATTGTCAAAAAAATAATACAAGACCAGTACATGGTGTGCTTTGCAGTCCCAGTGGTCCGGAGGAGACCTCTTTTATGGACAGAGCGCACCGAGTGGTGGTGCCCCCAAAGGGTCAACAACCACGGGCATTCATTGTGCACATCCATTATTACCAGGAGAAGGAACAAATACAACAACTGGTCAGGCAGAGTGGACAGTGGGTGTTTGGAGGAGAGCAGATTTTCATCTTTACTGACTACAGCGATGACCTGTCTAGGTTCCAGGCTGCCTTTAACAGGGTAAAGAAACTTCTACAGGGAAAAGAGGGAGTCCGCTACGGTCTAATGTATCCTGCCTGTCTCAGGATCGCCATCTATGTTAAATTATAGATGTTAGACTATCCTGAGGCAGTGAAAGACTTCATTAAATCTATGTTTGGTATGCCCCCCGGAGTAACCAGGGCAGAATTAGGTGTGAGGAAACAATATGGTGATGCCAGGTATATAGCTGTCATGATCCTGGTGTGTTTGTATGTATTTGGAGAACCAAGCCACAAGAAATACAAACTGTCTTTAAAGGTCTTAAGACCTTTAAAGATAGCTCATGTCCATTATAAAGAGATATGTTTGTTGAATTCTAGATATTCTAGATCTCATGACTAAAGTTGAAGATTGGAAAAAAGATTGACCAACAAAGCAACACCCTTAGCCATTCCCACAAACCAAACCAAGTCCATCTAGCCTTGCCTTGCTCTATCCCACGGTTATTCCTGATGCCAAGAAATGTGAGCTTCTCTGCTTCAGACTTATCCCCCAGAGGGAACACTCATCCTTTTCAACTTGAGAATCATGGCTTTTGATCTAAACTCCTCTCAGATCGCCCTTTCATTCTGTGATCTACAGGTGTTCTTTATGCCTCGCGATCAACTGAATGGTCCTGACAAAGAATAGGAGATTGAAGCCTCTTACCGATATTATGTGCCTGATCCACCTCAGGAAGTAGTTACGCATCCGTAACCACTGTGAACTTTAATTATACAGGATTGTGGAACGAGTGTGATTTAGTGATATGACACAAAGGGAAGACAGATGATGAAGGAGCAGGAGTCCAAGCTGCGCAGCGAGAGCAGATTAAACACATGATCTTCCAGAATGTATCTGATCTAAGAAAGATGTTGCTCAGCTAAATGTGATCCAGATACGCGAAGATATCAGCTTTGCTAGTATTCAAAGAACTAAATGAATTTGAAAAGCCCACATGAAGATTACGATTAAACTTTTGTTGCTTTTCCCATTCATTGCTTAGATAAATGCTGAAAGTTGTAAATTGTGCTTTTTGGGACATGTAATCACAGAGCATGCTGCATAAGGATAAAGAGTCCTTGATCTTTTTGGTTCCACTTGTATGATGTGAAAGCAAACAGTGATCCTTAACAATGTAGTAGCTTGTTTTTGGGGAACTATGACCTGAAAGGGGATTTAGAGGAGAAACTCAACCTAGATGCACTGAGCTGCCAAAAGCCCTGGTGTGCACTTATGATGTGGTCATGAGAACCACGTCATCAACAAAAGACAAAAAAAAATTAACACCGTCTATATCCCATACCAAACACCATCCGCTCAATGTCTATAAATAGTAAATGGTCTAAACTTTTATAGCACTTTATCCACAATCATTTATTCACATGCAGATGGAAATAAGCTCCAGCTGCCCTGGGGCAGACTGACAGAAATGGGCTTGCCATTATATCGGTGACATGTCTTGCCCAAGGACACAACAATTGAGACGTATGGAGCTGGGGTTTGAACTGGCAACCCATTGGTTATAGGGCGAAATTCCTAGCTCCTATGCCACTGTGACACCACAGAATGCTGCACAGGAACACCACAATCAAGATAAGTCCTCATTCATTAGACCTCTAAAGCACACCTAGCATTTCCAATTTCACTTTCCCCCTTTACTTTCAAAAGAAAAAGTCCCTGCTTAAGGGTTATGACTTTTTACAATGCCAGGGGCTTTGCCCTATGGGGGGGGGGGGGGGGTTGTGTAGTTTACAAACCTATAACTTTTATAACCTTAATTTATACCAAAACATAGTTTTTAAATATTTTAGGCAAGAAAGTACACCTTCAAACTTCATCTTAGCAGTCAGTTCTGCTTTTCTTCCGTGGCAGGAGTAGAGAAAGAGGAGCCGAATCTGTGAAGTGTGTATATCTTATAACCTATAAAAAAATATTTTGCTCCCATCAACAGTCTGCGGTATTGTCCTAAAAAATCCCCCTGGCTATTGTTGCAATGGATGAGGAAAAACGCTACTCATAAAGCTCTAAATTTTAACTCTGTGAGGCAAAGTTTGGATCAGACAGATCAGTTTATTTGAAATTGTGCTTTATATGCATTTATTTATATAAACAGAAGCAGAATAGAATAAAACTTGGCAAATCACACCGGGCAGAATAAGGTAGGATCAGCATAAAAGGGGTTAAGTAGGTATAACACCATCAGCAGAAGCTGTTCATCCTGGTATATCTGGAGTCTGGATGAGTGGCAGGAGGATAGGGAGACAGCTTCTCAGTCTGCCTTTGTCTGTTCGACCTATGCTGTCTTTTTGCAGCCAGTCACTGGATCAGAGTGGTGCTGCAGTTTTCCTCACCACTTCCAATACGTCATTAACCCACTTTGCATAAATGGCCCTTATAAGATGGAAACATGAAAACTGAAAAAGTCCCAGGCTTTGGTTTACCCCAAGAAACCAAAGCCATGGGCTATTAATCCAAGGGCTTGTAATGCAAAAGGGGCTAAAATCAGTTTGACTTGTGGAGTCCTTCCCACCTTGGTAACAAGTAGTTGTCCTCAAAGTATTTTACTTTTTGTTTTGGATACTTTATAGATCAATAAGATTAATAGTTTCTGTGCATTTAACCCATGCTTTTTAGGTAGGGGTGGGCTGCCACTTTGCAGTGACAGGAGGCCACCACTTCCCCATTTATTATAGATTTGCATCTGTTCGGTCTCCCATCTACCTGCATTTAGATTTTCCTCTTGATACTCACCTTGGTGATCCAGACACTAGAGCAACATTGGGACCCCATAGTGTCAAAACATTTTTCTTAGCATACCCCATGGCAAGTTTGCACATAGATAGCATCTTATGGTGGTTTTTGATAATTGGCCACACACTGTTTGTGTTATCAAACAGTAAACTGAGTTGAACTGGGGGGGTTTTGTTTATCCTCCTTCACCACCCTGTTTCTGTTGTTTTCAAACATGCAATTATAGATATTTTATTTTAGCAATTGTCCCATCAGGATCGTCAGTCTGCCTTAAATTGCATATTTTCTTGTCTTTGCCATTTTAAAAGCCTGGCTCAGGGAAATGTGCATGACTTACCTAATATGTTTCTAGGGAAACAGAATTTTGTATCAAAAGTTCCTGGACACTGATGAGTAAAATCAAAATAGTGCAGAACAGTTTAAATTTCACTTGGTCTATTTAAATGTGATATTATTTCTGACAAAAAAACACAAAATATTCATGTTCACCCAGGAATTGTTGCTATATGTTTTACACTTCCACATCTTAGAAAACAACTGTCATACTCCTGATATTTATTTATGGAGGTTTTTATTAATGACAAAGATATCAAAGAATTGCTTGCAAAAGAGGACAATTATATATTGTGATTTAAAATATCAGTAAGAAAGAGTAAGTTGGATTACAGCTGAAACATTTTTCTTCAGTTTTTGCCATATGCATCTCTCTACAGTAAATTTCTGCTGACAGACTCCTCCCGGAAGCACACTACTCTGTTAAACAGGTCAACATCTTAGCCGTGAGATGAGATCTCTGTCATTGCATGTCACTAATAACAAAAAAAACAACAACATTTTGGATCAAACAAGAGCAACGATGGAATTAAATTTTAAGCAGACATAACTGGTTCACCATCACACGTGGGAAAAAATTATTTATGCTATAAACAAACTGTTATGCATGCAAACTGGTCAAAACCATTCAAGGATAAATGAGGCACATATTTTTTAAGAAAAAGTAATGGCAGGTTCTGAAAATATTGCTCATAATTACATCCGAAACACGCGTGCGATTAAATCGATTTCATTTTTAATGTAACAAACTCGATAATTCTTTTCTTTACTTTGGTCAACTTGAAACCATAAATGAGTGGATTCATGAGGGGAGGGATGACAAGAACTTCTACTGCAATAAAGTTTTTCAGTGTCTGAGGTAAGTCTTTGGATCCAAGTCGATCATTAACAATTTCAATAAGAACAGTCAGAAAGAAAGTGATTAAAGCAATTAAATGCGGCACACATGTCTGCATGAACTTTGCCCTGTTTTCTATAGACTTGATACATCTTTTAATGATATACATGTAAGACCATACAATAAAGACACTATGAAATATATATATTATTATTGTAACGTTTGCAACAATGCCATTGATGAATGTGTCTCTGGGAAAACATGCCAGTGACACAATGATCAAATTCACACAGAAAAGTCTGTTAATATATGGGCTGCATAACCTCAGTCTGGACGTAAGAAAAATATTGACTGCGACGATGAAAAATGATGTCAGCCAAAAAAAACATGGCAGCTTAATGGCACTTTGCACTGACATGACAGAGTGGTACTTCAGTGGTCGACATATAGCTAGATACCGATCGTATGCCATGAGGGCAAGGATGGACAGATCACTGCAGGCAAAGGAGTACAACACCTGCGCCTGAAGAAGGCAGCCTGAGTAAGAGATGGCATGAACAGGAGAGAGCAGATCCCACAGAAATTTGGGATAGAAACCGGCTGTTCCGTAAAGCGCGTTAATGCAAAAAGCACACAGCAGAATATACATTGGTTCATGAAGTTGATTATCCAAGATGATGATCAGAATAAGAGCAACATTTACCAGGACAGTTATGCAGTAACACATCAAACTGAGGAAGAAGAGAGCTGATCTATAATTCCGACTTGTCTCGTTCAAACCTGAAAGGAAAAACAATGAAATTGTTGAAACATTATTCATTTTTACCAGCTCAGAAATGTGTCTATAATTTCAAATATGACCAGCTCTCTTCGAGTGACCAGTCTCACATGTTTGCAGGCTTTAGTAAAACCATCAACATCAGCTGAGCAAGGATTTCCAAACAGCCAATCAGAGTTATTTCAAACCCTGGGGTTAGATTTGGGGCGTGGGCGGTGGACTTTCCAGCTGATTCCACTTGGAAAGACAGGAGTGGTACATCTCGAGGGGGATCCGGAGGCCAGGCATGATCAGTAAACTATCTACAAAGATGTTCCAACACTGAGAGGTAAGAAAGTTCTGGAAGTCGTAGGATGTCCGTTCATTTGCACTAACCCTGCCGTAACAGCTGACAATGAAAACTGGGGGTGCGTTACAACGCAATACTATGTACTGGAACATACTGGATATTTAAATTAGTTCGGCCCAGCCAAAATGTACTTTTCCTCCAGCAAAAGCCTTGTGAAATCCTTTCAAAATGAATAAATTAACCCTAATTAAAACCAAAATGGAATTGGAATCCTGGAAAATCAAAAGTCAGACACATGATCAGATAAAATTACTCTTTTGCTGTTAGATTCTATATTTTCTGTAGCTCCCCACAGACCCAATGAGTGTTTACAAACCTGCTAATGGTTGCATGCGTTTTTGATATGATCAAGAATTGTTTACACTGTTTCTCAGATGATAATATCCATTTGCACAGAACTTAGCCTCCCCGAAGTGTTTGCATAGACAATCATACATCTGCATTTACTCCTGTTGGCTGCTATGCCAGCCTTAAGCGGAAGAGACCCATCCAAGATGGCGGCGCTGCAGGACGCGCTCCAGCACCTAATGATGGGTTTACGTACATGATATCTATGGTTATGGGTAACTGAGTGCGGAAGAAGTGATGGCAGATGCTCTCAGACAACTGTTCAGATTATCTTTATGGCACTAGCACTGCAAATTCAACCAGTTTCCATCAAAATGTTCGTATAGTAAGAAAAAAAGTACCTTATGACACGCAAATTAAAAAAATAATAAAGTCTATTTAACCCGTGACGTCATAGTCCAAGCTAAAGCCCGAATTCCGACGGAAAGTGAACGCATCGTCAGCGACATCTCTGTTTATCACTGGATATCGACGCAGCTGCTTTAGATTGCTCCGGGTTTTCGCCAACAGCAGCTGAGCAATTAAACTGTCAGCTGTGCAGATAAATGGCGTAGAACCGCCGCTAATATCAACCCTGTTTATGAGACATTCCACTTCCCAGGTCGGGATTCAAGACTTTTTCCGGCATATTTGTCCCGCTGTGGTGGCCTCGGTTGGAGGACAGCGGCGTTTGGTAAGCTGCCTAGTGAAATGGACTGAATTTATTGCTCTTTTCTAGTCATACTGACCACTCTAAGTGCTTCACGCTGTAGCCACGTTCACCCAGTCGCAGTCATACACAGTTTGGGCACATGTGACAGGAAGAAGCTGGAATCGAACCTGCAATCTTGGGATTGCAACCCACTAAGCCACAGTCGCCCCACGTAAGGTGGATTTACACCTGTCCAAAGTCCCACTCGGGTTTGCCTTCCCTTTTCACAAGCTGCTGGGCTGGGTGGCCCCGTTTCCTCTGGCCAGATGTTCTGCACTAACTTAATTAAGGAACATCTTCATTTATAAGAGCTTTTAAAAGACTACAGCATCAAAAAAAAAAAAAAAAAAAAAAAAAAAAAAAAAAAAAAAAAATATATATATATATATATATATATATATATATATATATATATATATATATATATATATATATACCAAAATGTATGTTTGGTCAATTATTGACTGTGTTTACTCTCACAATGCTTCATGGGGGGAATTAACTTACTTATTCAATTTTATTAATATAGGGCCAATACATGAAACACATCATCTTGATGCACTTTGCAAAGTCAAATTAAATCAAATTATACAGATTGGTCAAAAAGTTTCCCACCTAAGGAAACCCAGCAGATTGCATCAAGTCTTCCTCCTGAAAGAGTGTAGAGCCACAGTGTACAGTCGTCTGCATTATTGATGGCTTTGCAGCAATCCCTCATACTGAGCAAGCATGAAGTGACAGTGGAGAGGAAAACCTCCAGCAGAACCAGAACCAGGCTCAGTGTGGACAGTCACCTGCCTTGATTATATGGTACTCGCAGATGATATGTCTTTCTTGGATAATGTCAGAGGTAACAGAACACCAGACCTATGAAGTGAAAAAAAAAAAAAAAATTAACAAAAGGGTAAAAGACACATTCCTGACACATCATCCAGGCAGAGCTTTTTTTCTAAAGGGGTCTATGACAACTATTGTACAGGTATAGGCTGCATCTAAAGAAATAATATTGTAAAAAAGGCTCAGTAAATTTTCGCAAATTTTTCGGAGGCGAGACTCATTCAAAAGATTCAATGGGTTGCCAGTTCAAACACACAGTGAAATATTTCAAGCCTGTAATTCTAATAAATTTTGATGATCGTGGCTTACAGATGATCAAAAAACAGAATTTAGTGTCTCAGAAAATCAAAATATTTGGAATAGAAAAGGGATGTTTTAATCATAAATGTAAGATAACAGAAAAATATGTTAATTTCCATTCACTGAGTACTTGGTTGGGGCTCCTTCTGCATGAATTACTGCATCAATGCGGCGTGTCATGGCGGCGATCAGCCTGTGGTTCTGCTGAGGTGGAATAAAAGCCCAAGGTGCTTTGATACAGGTCTTCTCATCTTTGACAACACCCATTGTGTTCTCCACTGACAGACTGAGAGACCACTTAAAGAGGCTCGGGATACCATGTTTCCCCCCCCCCCCCCAATGTTTAACTTTTTCGGAATATTCTAATTTTCTGAGACACTGAAATGTGGATTTTCGTTATCTGTAATCCACAACAGTCAACATTACAACAGATAAAAACATTAAATACTTGCAAATCTATTGTTCCATTTGTTAGTTGGTTTTGAGTTGGACCAAAATGCAAAGAGAAACTAGAGTTTGAGTTGAGCATAGTGAAAGTTTTAATAATAGAACTTGAAACGTGTAGATCTGGAGCAGGCTAACAGGGCATTAAGCACAGAGGAGTATTTGGCAGCATAACAGTTCAGCAAGGAACAATATAATACCAAAAAAGTCCCAGAAATATGAGTTCATCATAATAAATATTGTTACCCAAAATTTTAGGCAATACTATCCTAATCAAATATCCTTTTGGGATTACTAAGCCCAACCATAACCTATAGGAAAAGTGGATCACACTCAACACAAAACTTAAAAAAAGCTCATCATGATCCGAGGACCTTTTATTTAAAAGAGAAAATCATCAGAAACAACAGAAAATAAAATGAACTATAAATGAAATAAGTGGCCGGTAGACCCCTTAATAAAAGCTGGGAAAACAATTTTATTGATGGGTATCAGAGTAAAAGAAATGGCTATGTAAAATGCACACCACACTTTTCAGATTTTTCAAATTGGCAAAAACCTTTAACAACTTCTGTCCAGTTCACATTTCGGCACCATTGATCTGTCATACAAAATACAATAAGATTTCTGGTTATGTGACAAAAAATAATTGCGGCACTGTATCTAGTGAATAACATAAATTAACTGTTAATGATAATTTCTCTAGTCTCACTGCCCCGTGCTGTGATTAACCTCTCTTGGCGATTTAAACAAGTAAACAAAGACAGCAAGTCACAACTTTTGGGACTCAATACCTCAGTGTACAGAGCTGTTGCATGTTTCAAACCGGGGAAAGATGTATGCCTAAGTTAACTCCTTTGATATTTTAAAACTTAATGAGAACCCTTGGGATGGGTTATGCTCTCTGCCTCATTTGGAAATGGTCAATAGGTCATTATTACTATCCCTCAGGTGCAATTAAGCTAGCTTTGCTTTCTCTGAGGGCCATTGTGCAGAATTTAAAAAATAGTTTCTCCATTTGCAAATGGTCAAGTAAAAAAAGAAAAAAAAACCCAGCTTTGACAAACAAAGGGAAAAACAAAGTATGACTTTCTCAGCCATGTTCGGTGCTTCTGTTATGACTTATTGTTCTCAAATTAAAGTAAAACACTCAGACTTGCTTTCGAAGAAGTGTGCAGACCTGTGGAAAGGATCAGTTCAAAGCTTAATTGTCATTATTCCAGTTAATTACCACTTTATAATCATAATTATCTTCAGCCACTGGTATAAAGTTCTGTGAAACTTTTAAAAAGTGATGCAATTCAATATGTTTTCCAGCTGCTGCTCACAAGCTGTTAATGACATCTTCAGTGTCACTGTTTTCATGGCACATCTGTGTGGAGTTTTGTTTTGTCAAAACATTATGCACACCATGTTGCCAGAAAGAACGGGTCAATGAACTTTGGACACATGAACAAAATCCCTTTTTTAAAATTAATGTTTAATATGATGTGGAGCCACACTATGCAGCTTGAATGACTTCAGCCGTTTTGAGAAGATTTAACAGTAGTGAAGCTCATTTGCAGAATGTGAGTTTCTAAAGCTAACTTTTTGGTTAGCTGTGCCTAGGGCTGGTAATATATTTAAAAAGAATTAAAATATTGATCATTGCTTTGTTGGGACACCTGATTTGTAAGTTGAGTGAATTTGCAAATCTTGATGATCGGTCTGGAGCTTTATTGTACCAGACCGATCATCAAGATTAGTGCTATACTATTTTGTTGTTCCGGAACGATACACTGCAAAAAGGGAACAAAAAGTAAGTAACAATTTCTTGAAATTATTGTATTTGTTCTTGACTTGTGCAGGTAAATAAGATTATCTGTCAATGGAATAACGTTTTTGCACTTAAAACAGGAACAACTCATATCCGCCTTATTTCCAGTGCAGTATATCTAATTATCCTATTATAGTGGTCAAAATACTCATTCCATCGGCAAATAATCTCATTTTTCTGCCCAAATAAAGGACAAATACACCCATTTCAAGAAAACTTTATTTACTTTTAGTTCCATTTTTGCAGTGTATGATGTTGACAGTCTAAAAACACAGAGGTGTATTGTTTCCATAAATGTGTAAAACAAATGCATTTATATTGATGACACCAACAGTATGATTTAAAGAAAACTTGTGTCATACTATAATAAGTGTCATGGAAAGATTATTATTAATATTATGGTTACAGTCAAGAAACCTAGTTGCACTGTTTTTCTGCACGATTGCATAGGTTTATGTAATTTGACAAAATCATGAATTAGTTAGTCTGTCTGAGGTGTTGTTGTAGAAATGTGGCGTGAAAGGGTTAAATATGAGGCCCAGCAGCCGTTAGCCAAGAGCTCAGCAGCTGAGTTAACAGGACCTCTGACATCAGAGGCAGCTCTCATAACACCACTTTTATTCACCGTTGTTCCTCTTTTGTCCATGTTCTATAATCTTCTAAACTTCATCTTGATTAATCCTTAAAAAAAAAATGCCAATGATTGTTTCACTGCTTTTCTTTTTTTCTTTTCTGAATAACCAGGAAGTCCAGAAGGGAAGACCTCACAGGTGTCTGAGAGGAGGCGTGAAAGTAAATCTGTAAGCCAGTCACCGTTTTAACAGAGAAGGTCACCAGAGAGAAACGAGGGACTGAAGGAGGCAAAAGACGAACTTTGCTCCAAAGCCAGAGACAATTTACAGCTGGCGGCGGACAACCGAGTGAGAAAACATTTCAATGGCATACCGACTTTTTGAAGGGAAGGAACATGCTTCCATCTACCAACAGTACCGTTTTACGCCTCCGTCTGGGCTCAAGGACATTATCATTCAGTACTTGGACAAAAAGGCAAGCCCTGTGTGGAAATAATCTGATTACTCTAATCAACATTTAACGGTACCACTCTGTAATGAGGTACTTATCATGTCTCTATCTACAGAAAGGACCGCCGCATGAGCTCGCTGTAGACCTGGGATGTGGAACGGGTCAGCACACTCGGCTACTGGCGCCGCACTTCAAAGAAATCGTCGGCATCGACGTCAGCGAGTGCCAGCTGGAGGAGGCGCGGAGCGTGCCGGGTTACACCAACATCACGTACCGGTAGGCGGCGGCCAGCGGTTCTGTGTGTGCAGATGTTTACTGGCAAAGAATGCTGGTGAAGATTCTCAGTCATCCAGGTCATGGTCATTCCAAAAAAAAGTAAAAAACAAAGCAACTGGACTTGTTTTCCGTAGTAGAAGACATTTCGCTTCCTCTCCAGGAAGCTTTCTCAATTCAAAAGGTCTAGAGTAATGATGAGTACCAAGCTTTATACTACTGCCAAACAAAGGCCTTGTACGTTTTTGAGAGTTGGAACCTAAGGCCTCCTCTAAAGCCATTACGATACATCTATAGAATTAATTCCAGCCAATCATCACCTCAATTCCCACCCTCATATGGGTGATCAAAACATCACTCCTTTAACCCAGGCCAATAACAACCCTAACGACTCCTCGTTACAGAGGAGTGGACCAGTTTCGGTCCACTCCTCTGTAACGAGGAGTGGACCGAAACTGGTCCACTCCTCGTTACAGAGGAGTGGACCAGTTTCGGTCCAATCTGCTGGCTTAATGTCTTTAACGACCGGCCATTACTAAGAGGTGGACCTGTTTCGGTTGAATTTGCATGTTATCTAAGCCATTACAAGGCCTTTGTTTGGGCAGTAGTATAAAGCTTGGTACTCATCATTACTCCAGACTTTTTGACTTGAGAAAGCTTCCTGGAGAGGAAGCGAAACGTCTTCAGCTACGGAAAACAAGTCCAGTTGCTTTGTTTTTTACTTTTTTTTGGACTGGCAAAGAATGGAATCCCTTTCATATGCGAAATAACACCGCAGCCAGGTTGAAATAATGTGCTGAATATCTGCACGCTGAGGTTAAACCTTTTACCATTACTGCTCCACCGCTCATTGTTCTTCTTTCACTGACATTAGCAATAAAATCAGGAATTATCTAAACCAAAGTGCCTCACAAAAAAAATTTAGAATAAATAAATAAAAATAAAACACAATAAAAATAAAAAACAAATGTCAAATGAAAAAACAATTAAATTAGATGCACTTAAACAATACAATACCTGATCCTCAAGCTTCAATTAAAAGCCAGCATGAAATAAGTTAATAGTAGTGGTGCTAAAGGTATTTAATTGGTGAACCATAAAAAGCCGTAAAAAGTCAGACACCTTTCAAGTCACTCAAGTGTGGGGGCTGTTGTTGATCATTGTAGCTCCGTCTGGTTTTTAACCAAGGCTTATACCCAAAGTAAAAGGATTTTTATCTTTTTTAAATACTTAGTTCTGCTTGTACTTCATATCGACTGGATTATTGTAACCCTTTAAACATTGTTGCTCATCAGGACTGCCTTTTATGACTGCAGTTGATCCAGAATTACCGCTTGTCTCCAGACATGAGCTGAAACCTGCAAACAAAGGCTGCGTTCACGCTGCAGGTCCTAATGCTCAATGCCGGTGTGTTTTTTTTATTTTATTTAATTTTTTTAATTTATTTTTTTCCTTCCCCCTTTGGGTGCTGGCCGCTCATTCTATTAAATGCGACCGCTGTAACACTGCTGTCTGAACGGTTCAAGACTGCAAAGTGACCCACAAACGCAGACGACAGGAGACGTTACACAGCAGCACGCCGTTTATTGAAGTAATGGTGAATGTCATTGTTTCTAGAAGTGATCAATAAAGGTTAGTTCAAAAAAAACAACAACAAAAAAAAACATGCCGTCCGGCGTCTCTCTTTATAATTAAAGAGAGACGCCAGACCAAATCATAGCAAGACGAAGTAAGGTAAGACAAAAGCAACAGCGGAGCGCGAAGATCCAACCCAAAACTAACTTCACTGCGGTTCGACTTGGGGGTTATATAGGTGGTATGTCCCCATTAATTATCTTCAGCCTCTGATTCTCTCGTCCTCTGGAAGTAAGTGGAAACCCGATTTTGAGCGCCCTCTGACATAAAAGCTCCCCTTTTCAGTAGCCATCCTCTTCTCAAGAGGAGCAGTCAGACATGCTAGTGCGACTCACGGCATAAGATAAGATGGCTGGTATCGTCTGGGGGTAGAAGAGGGGAGGAGGAGGGGAGAAGGCTGTTTGCTTGATGCTTGGTGCTCTGTTTGGAGGATATGAGTTACCTAGAAAGATTCAATTCAATTTTATTTATATAGCGCCAATTCATGAAACATGTCATCTCAAGGCACTTTACAAAGTCAAATTCAATCAGATTATACAGATTGGGTCTGATTATACAGATTGGTCAAATATTTCCTATATAAGGAAACCAGTTGATTGCTTCAACGTCCTGACAAGCAGCATTCACTCCTGGAGAAGCGTAGAGCCACAGGGAGAGTCGTCTGCATTGTACATGGCTTTGCTGCAATCCCTCATACTGAGCAAGCATGAAGCGACAGTGGAAAGAAAAACTCCCCATTAACGGTAAGGTAAAACCTCCAGCAGAACCAGAACTAGGCTCGGTGTGAACGGTCATCTGCCTCGACCCACTGGGGGTTACAGAAGACAGAACAGAGACACAACAAGAGAAACAGAAAAGCACAGAAGCACACATTGATCCAGTAATCTGTTCTACATTAGATGGTAGTAGCGGGTGAGCCGTCTTCTCTGGATGATGTCACAGTTAACAGAACGCCAGACCAGGTGTACCTACTATGAAGAAAAAGAGAGAGAACAGAAAGTTAAAAGCTGAAATGACAACAGTCATTTCAATGTAATGCAACGCAAGATAACCTGTTTTCTGATCTGTTTTTGAGGAATGAAACAACGAGCAGGTCCTTTGGCATTCATTTTTGATATTAACATGGCGTTACACAGCAGCACGCTGTGCACAACGGATCACACCATGACCCTCAAAACCACAGAAACATTAAAATGTCATGGTCCCTTTTTAAAGTTGTCATAATATGGCGTTATGCTGGGTCCGTTCTTAGCTCACTTTCTTTCTGTGTTGCATTTGCAGTACGGGGACAGCAGAAGAGCTTCCTTTTGAGGATGGCACTGTGGACTTGTTGACAGCATCTTCAGCGGCACACTGGTTCGACAGGTCCAGGTTTCTGATGGAGGCCAACCGGGTCTTGAAACCGAGGGGCTGCATCGCTCTGCTGGGCTTCATTGACACTAACATCAGCTTAAACTACAAGGACTGTGGAGACAAGCTAAACCGGATCTACCAGGAGGTAAGTGTAGACCTAAACGCACGGGATTCTTATGGTCCAGGATCAGTGTTACAGCTCAGCAGAAGGCTTTATTCTGCAGCAGATATTTTTTGTACATATACACAAATGTTCACATCACTAACCTCACATCCGGAGAGCAGCAAGCAGCCACTGCATTTCCCATTCGTCTCGTTTTTACGAACTTTCCAGCATGGAAAGACATAAACCGGAATCATTGGGGAATTTCCTTCTTAACTTCTTTCTTCTTTATTTTGTATAATCAGAAAATGAAGCTGCACAGTGTTAACATATACATGACTATTCCACAATTCTGTTGGGTTAGAAATTGTTGCTAAGGCCTTTTTTATTTATTTATTTGTATTCTTGCAGCAGATGACATTAAGAACCGCCCATCCTTGAGCCTGTCTCACGGTGCGATGTAAGACCGCAGACTTAGAGCCACGACCTAAGACACGATTTTCCTTTTTAAAATGGTTCATACCACGAAGACCCTTCAGGGAACCTCAGTCCATATCTATTCTTTGACAAACAGGGAGCCAGTGCAGTGATTTGATATGGGCCATTTTGCTGGTGTCAGTCAGGTCTCTGGCAGCTGCCTTTATTGATTTTATTTTATTACAGAGGACTGTGAAAACAATGTTGCAGTAATCCAACCCACTGAAAATAAAGCATGACCCAGTTTTTCTGTGTTCTGTTTTGACAGGAAACCAATTATTCTGGAAGTGTTTTTAAAATATAGTAAATTGATTGTATGGGGTTAATGTTGAAGCAGAAAGTTACTCCAAGGCTTCTTGCATCCTCTGTGCATCCTTTAGCCCTATAGGCAGGGCAAGGCAAATTTATTTGTATAGCACATTGCAGTACAGAATTAATGCAAAGTGCTTTACATGATTAAAATATAGGAAAATAAAACAGAATAAAAGCAAGTAGGAATAAAATGTAGAAACAAAATAGAACAAGGTAAAATAGAAACTAAAAGCAAACATTAAAAACAGTTGGCCTACAAAGTTGAGCTAATGATATAGAGACTAGCTGAGCCACGCTGATCTCAAGCCTCAAAGTTTTGGTACCAAAAACAGGGATTTCTGTTTTACCTAAACTAAGCTGGAGGAAATTCTGACCCATCCAGTGATTTATACACTGGATTTATATTTACACACTGACTCAATGAGTGTAGTGGATTAAGACCATGCAGTGACACGGAGGTGGAAAGCTTTATGTAAGCATACATATAGTAGGAGATGCTGCAGCACTCTGTAATCTGAGCTAGCGGTATTACATAGATGAAAAATGACCCAAGAACGGACCCTCGAGGAACCCCAGGATTCATAATTGTTCACCCAGATTTATAATTACCAAATGACACAAAGCAATTCCTGTGTGACAAATAAGATCTGAACCAATTTGAACCAGTCTTTCCATTAATATGGATGGAAAGTGACACTTGACACTTGACACTGCCTCTCTCCCATTTAGGACCGAGAAGCTACACCAACGTACCTTCTCCAGACCTTCTGTGTTACATTAATGCACAGTTACTGTGTATATAGCTGGATTCTGTATATATATATATTTTGTCTGCACCATCAACACCAAGTCAAATTCCTTGTAAGTGCAAACCTACTTGGCAATAAACTTGATTCGGATTCAGTATGTTATGATAAACATTGTCAAATGCAGGACTGAGATTCACTAAAACCCAGGCAGAAACTCTACCAAACTTTTACCAATGCTGTCAGGGCTGGAAAGCACAGATGAGATGTTTTATTATAAAAAATGTATTCATAAACTGCCTTTTTGTTTATCTTTTCATTTATGCTGTACAGAGTCCTTGAGTGTTTTGTACAGTGTCCTTGTGTTTTCAAAGGCACTTGAAATAAAATGTAGTATTATTATTATTATTATTATTATTATGCTGGAAGTGTTAGGTTGGATATGGGGCCTGTAATGACCCATTACTGGTGTCTAGATTTGGTTTCCTTAAAAGAAGTCTGATACCTGCAGTTTTCTGGGCCGGTGGAAAATGGCCTGATTGGAGAGAACCCTTTACTATCTGCAATATTTTAGGAGCAACACACCTAAAAACAGTTTTGAAAACCTGGTGAGAAACAAAAGCAGCAAGTTGTGGATTCCTGGCTACAAACCTGTTGGCGAAACAAAATCCATTTTGTTGAAAGTATTTAGATGTAATGATTCTTGAGCCATTGGAGACGTCACCAGGTTGTCAGAGGTGGAGCCAAGGATCTTCTAGCCTTTATTCTTTGAATTTTGTCTTTGAACAAACCTGCAGTCATTGCAGGACTTCTTGGATAAGCGTTTAGGAGGGCCTTGTGGTGATGAGTTTCTCAGCCTGTCAACAATAGCAAGCAAAATTTGTGCATTGTGGCTGTTTTTATCCACAAGATCAAATAAAGATAACCGCATCTCTCTTCTCAGCTTCTGATTATAGAGGCTTTCCTTATAAAGTTATTATCCTGAAGCGTTTTAATTTTTCTTTGAGCATTCCTGCACGTTGGTTTTTCTTTCCAGATAAAACTTTTTTTAATCGTGGCAATTCCATCCATAAGCCTCACAATATTCACATTTGAGCTGTCCATAAGGTCAGAACAAGACGCTATGGGCAGACTGGATATTGTTGATAATCTGCATTTCCTCACCTTCAGGTGAAGGAGCTGCTGCAGCCGTACACGTCCAACCCAGTTGCTGCGTCTGAGAGTAAACTGCAAGACTTGTACGATGCCATACCCTTTCCAGACAAGGAGAGGTAACCATCGCTGGTATTATACAAAGGTTTCATTACATTAGAGGCACCTTTAACCTGACCAGTGGTTCTAGATTTAATACAAAGAAATGAACAAATCAAAATGAATCTGATCTTTTCATTGTCTTTTTTTTTTTGTCCCGTGTTGCTCCAACAGGATCGAGAGTTATCAGAACAAATCCATGATCTCTGTCAGCAGGTTGGTGGGTTTTATTAGCAGCTGGTCCATGTACCATTCCTACAAGAGAAAAGACCCTCAAGGTGCTGAAGACCTGCTGGCCAACATCCAGAAGAGGTAACAAACACAGTCCAACGTTTGCACTTCACGTTTTGTTGTCTCGTTACAACGGCTGTGGAGAATTATACCCGTGTGAATATTCTCCTCGCAGGTTCCTGGACGAAATGGGCGCCTCTTCTCCTGACACTGAAATAGAGCGGGAGTGGGAATATTTCTGCGTCCTGGCTTCAAAGCCCCTGTGATCAACTGATACTAGCAATGTTTTTTTTTTTTTTTTTTTTTTTTTTTTTCTAAGATGTTGCCATTTATAATTCAGTAAAGCTAAGATCAATCAGAGTATGTACATTTGTGCTTAACAGGTCTAAAACCCTGGCAGAATTTCACATTTTTCGGGTGCTTTCTGGGAAATATGAATGATGTAAAAAATGTTTCTGCTACACAATGTTTGGGTTACGGTGGGTTTATAGTCAAGGTGTGTATTAAGTTTTGGTCAAGGTTAGGCATATATCTGGTTTCTGGAATTAGGGAAGTAACTATAAAGCTTTATTAATAAGGGTAGAAATACAAACTTTTTGTTTCTACGTTCTGTAGGGCAACGAAAAGTGACACCAAGACAAACTAAATGCCAACAAATGGCTGCCTGTAGCCTCCAATCAGCCCAAACTCTGTACTGTATGAGGTGCAAGTTGGAGGAATCTCCCGACGTGAGGAGATTTTCTCAACAGCTGCCATGCTGCATTCAGGTACGGCTGGGTAGTCGCACCATGAAAAGGGCTCTAATTTATTTTTTTTTTTTAAAAATATATTCTGAACATCAACACTGATTGTTTTCAAATGGATTTATATTGTTGGTAAAGCCATCTATCCAGGTGTTGGCTGTTCCTGCTTTTACCACTTTGTCCATTGAAAACAATCCAAGTAAATCTCCAGTTCTTTAGTTTCCCACTTTTTTTTTAGTGTTGGAGCAAAATAAAATCCAATAAATTTCAGAAAATTATTTTGTTTAGTGCTCACTGAATAATAATAAAAAAAAACCCTCAAAGATTTGTATTAATTTTCCTAGCTTGATGGGTACCAAAAACATACTGAACCGTGACTTTGAATCCAGGATACGTACCAAACCTTCATTTTTGCGTAATGTTACACCCCCAGAAATACAGAAGGAGAATTCACTCATTGCCTGGAAGCTGTATCTGGACATTCCCATTTGACAGGGATCCAAAACCAAAGGCCAAGGCAACCTGTCACTGCCTACAGCAGGAAAAAGCGACGGCTCCATCTTTGTCTCCTGACATCAGTTTCATTTAGCCACCTTAGGGAGGTATTAAACACGCAGCTGACGCAAGACAACCCAAAGATTCACAGCTGCTGGTGGCTTTGTGCTGAGAGGAATAGACAGCTTTACGGTGTGAGGAAATAAAGAGCTTCATCCATAACTACAACAAAATCCTTCAAACTGTCATCGATGGTGGCGCGGGCAAAAGACGAGATTAGGAAGGAGGTTATGTAAACTATTGATCAGGGTCACTTTGGTAGATTCTGTTGTCTTTGCTTAAAAAGAGATAATGTCAAAAGTTTGATATTAAACTACTTCATCCAACCGTTAGCCATCATGAATGACAGAAATGTGTTTTAATGAGCCTTAAGAATCTGAAATTCTTCCAGGGTATATAAGCTTATGAGCAAAAATTATTTTTATTTTAGGAAGGACATCCAAGTCAAACTGTTTGGATGGGAGGTTAATTAACTCATCCAGCCCTTTCTTATTTTGTGCCTTATTTACTTGAACTGATTTTGAAATATGGACAGTTTCATTCAGTCGTTTCATTAGTGACTAATCAAGTTTTTATTTTCTGATTTATAGTTTAATCAGAACATCCTATATCTGTCCTGATTCACTAGATCTGTTTACAGGTTTTAGTCAGAATTCACACTGGACTCTTCACACCTGCAGACCTGGAGCTTCAGCATTATTTTCACTCCAAAGATGTATTTCTCACTGCAGTGACCTTTTCTGAAAAGCCTTTTGTTTTGGTCAGTGTAGCTTTTTCTGAACATTTCTGACTGGCGTATTCTGTATCTCAATCTCCACAGCTCACAATGTCTGTTGAGCTCTCACTGTGCTGGAATATTTTTTTGCAGATTTTGCAAACAGAGTCTGAGATCGTAGCAGCGACATTTAAAAACATGCATATAATCTCTCCTAACACTAACAGTATTTAGCTCCGCCCATCTCATCAACTCTGACCAGCGTCCCTCTCCCTTAAATAAAAAGCATCTCCACAGCATGATGCTGCTACCGTCATGTTTCTCCCTAGTGATTATGGGTTCAGGGTATTGTGCAATATTAAATGCAAGAGTTAATTATCACTAAGCTTCATCTGCTGTACTAAGATTTACTACATTGAACGAAGGTGTAACCTTAAAGTCAGAATTAGCTGGTGACACTAAAAATGTTGAAATCACTTTTGAGCTGTAAAGCATTTAGATTCACAACGCAATTATGCTAAAAGACAAAACATGACACTATATACAGTAACTTTCTCACCTAATCTGGTATAACCCAGTAAAACTACTGACAGGAAAACACATTTCCAATTTTGTTCTGCTGGTCAGCAGCCAGATTACCACAAGGTTCAGCGTTTTACCACAGTCATGAATTTTTAACTAATCTATGTATTTCACTCTCTATGAAGAGTGAATAAGGAAATAATGTAAATTACTGGTAGAGCCCCTGAAAAAATAAAGTGCCTTTTAAAGATTATTAAACTTGCCCCAATTAGATCATCTCTCAGGAATACGGAAAACAAATCCTCTGCGAGTGTGAAATCCATCACATCAACAGTTAAAATGAAACACTTTGATTGCGTAAAGTCTTACAGATTGTGATTGTTTGAATGTGTCCTAGATGTTACAAAATATAATTTGCCTAATAAAATATATATTTGATATGGTTTTGTTTATTTGGTTCCATTTTGAATGTCCAACGGCAGTTTTTTTAGTGGTTTTTTTTTTTAGATGTTTATTTTTAAAGTGAGAAGGTTTCTACATCACCGACCAGATCAATTGCTGTTCATATGTAAAACAGATTTTTCTACTTGGGAAATATTTTACTAGAGGGTACAATGGAGCAATTAAAAAAACAGTCAACAGACATTGTATGCATCTGATTTTGTCTTATTAAAACATTAATTGAAAGAAGTGCATTCAAAACGATGAGCTCATTCTGTGAACAAGTAGTTGTCAACAAGTGGCTCCTAATTTAGGATGAAGGCAGCCAATGCTATTTCGAATTTAAGAAATTTAAAACTTTTTTCCTATTGTGTGATAAATATGTTTATTGTAATGTGATATTATTCACATTAAATGTGAGCTATACATTGTAATAAAATTATTGTATTTTGTCCAAACATGAAGGGTACGTTGTTAGAATATTATTGGAGCATTGCACAAGTTTAAAGGTTGAATATCATTTATTCTCTTTCTCATACATGCCCTTTCAATTGGCCGACATGTAAAATGAGTTTTCCTCTATTCACCATAGTTGCCTCTAATGGCCTGATTAGTCAGACGATAAGATAGGGATTCAGGTGGTATTCTCTGGGCCTGCGTGTAGATGTGACACTCTGTGCGCTCTCGTTCACCTGGCTGCTTTGTCCAGTCTCCATTGACGCATTAGCGAGAGAACGCTGGCTAATATCAATATTTATATCTTTTTTTTTTTTTTTTTTTACCTCAGAAGAGGTAAAAACAAACAAACAAAAGATCTGTGCAGTTGCATCGTAGCAGCAGATGTTTTCCTCTTCTCCCGTGCACATGCACAACACTGGTGTCGTTTCAACTTGTCGCCAGAGGGGGCAGACCTCTGGAAAAACTCTGGAACTTGTGCAATGCTCCTTTAAGGTTTACCCATTATAGGGATGTAGCTCTATTTTCCTTTTTTGTGGGTGGCAGCTGTACACTTTTGTACTTTTGGTTAATATTTTGGTGGTAAATATAATTTTTAGGAGCATTTTTATGTAGGTTCTAGTAAAGCGGGTAAATCTGCAGAGATCAAAAGGAAATTGATTGGTTCAGCCTTTAAACTTATGAGTTCATGCTTGGGTGGGAAAAAGGCAACACGGTGGACAGGAATAACACACTTGGGATCTGCTTTAGACTCACACAAAGCTGTGGCCCCTTTTCTCCTGCAGGCTAATGTTTCTAACAGAAACCATCCATGACCTATAACCCGTTCCTCTAACTCACTGCATCACAGAGTTTTGACCTGGTTTTCGATTCATGAGTTTATCACAAACTAATTAAAGAACAAAGAAGAGGATTTCTACAGTTTGCACAAAAACATAGCACAAAAGGGTTGTTTTGCTGTTGTCCCCTTTAAGGGTCCTCATTATGAAGCACAACATGTAGCAGGAGGGAGTTAGGCCTCCCAGTTCCCCAGCAACCCCACTGCTTGCCCCCTTCACTGAGAGACGGCCCTGCTGCGTTCCTCAATTCCCAAGAAGGAGAGCACGTACTCGGGTTCTCGTCAAGTCCATTCTTGGCAAGAATAGAGAAAAATACGGACTTGGAGAGAACGGGAGCATGCAGAAAGTATCTCTGTGTGTTGGAACACCACACGCACAGCTCGTCTGGACCTGCATTTCACCTCCCGGTATTTGTAATCATGAAATCATTGTATTAATAATGTATTCATTGTTGAATATGAGAGGTAATATTTTGTGTTAAAGATATTACAATTTAAGTTCTTTAGTTGTTTTTTTTTAACATACAAAACTATTTATATGCTACACCATATTTTATTGAAAACATTATTAAAACAATAATATTTTTAATATCTAAAAAAAAAGCCTAAAATATATTTTTTAAAAATACAGAATTAAGTATAATGTTCTCGCCTCAAACGATCTAAAAACGTACTTTTGAAGAACAACAGCAGCAGAAAAGGCAGAAAATACTTCCGTTTGGGCAGTCCTGAATCAAGCTGCGGCCGCGGTGCATTCTGGGAAAACGCTCAGTCTGAAGAACGCACAGGTCCGCTTTGGTTCACGCTCGATAAAGACGGCAGGCGAGAACAACATCCGGGGATTTGGACCATTCTCGGTCAGGTGTTCTTGCCAGAACGCTCAGGTACGCCTATTCAGAAACGCCAGACATGTTGTTTGTGTCTGACGGCCAGCAGAAAGGAAAGTGATCCGTTAACATTGCACTGTAGTCCAAAGCTTTTGGCTTGATTTTCTATTGTGGATCCAGTCTAAAGGAATCCAGTTACCTGACCTTACCCTAAGAGAAGTGTTTGGTATAGTTACGAAAATTGGAGGTAATGAAGTTGGTGTTAATATTTTAATTTTATTAGTAATTTTTTTTTACACAAATGGCGTTTCTTCAAATGTAAACCATTTATATCTCATTGAAAAAATTATTCATAAAATCTTTAGAATTTGTGAGAGCAAAAAAGTGCTGGTAATTTTCTCTCTTTTGTGCGTAAATTTTTACCTGACTCCGCCAGATAGATTTGCTCCGCATATCCATCTGGAAACCTTCCGTTGAAGTAACTTTGGGAAGGGGCGAAAAATACTGGTTAGCTGATTGGCCTATGTTGGTGATAGACAGGCCAAATGAACCAATCAGATTCGTCGTTGCTCTGTTACGAGCGACGACGAAAACACAACCACAAGCCAAGCTACTCTTGCTGCTGCAGGTAAAGGCTCGTTAGCTCAGCAGAGAAATACTCTGTAATTCCGATAAAACTTGCTCGATAGCCACGCTAACGCTAGTTTCATCGGATGAAGCCGCCATGTTGTTTAGACTGAACTGACGCGCTTCCCGTTGCGTCACACCTCAACCCGCCTCAAAGCCAACGCTGATTGGACGTTCGTTTGGTGAACGGCTCCAAATTTTCTTTAACGGAGAGTAGCCAGACTGATCTGCGAGTGAAACCTTGAAAGCTCGCGAGATCAGGATGGTCTCACGAGGCTACGTAAATTTAATCTGCTGGTTTAATTCCATGTTCTTGAATCTATGCATAATAATGATTTTATTATAATTATTATTGTTCCCTCTGCTATCTTTGGTTTTCTTCTATATTAAGAAAAGCTTTATACACTTTCTGTGAATGCTGCGTATGCAGTTCTGTACTGGTACCTGACGTAGTGCACAGTGGTTAAATAAAGTTTTTTTGGGGGAAAAAAACAAACATGTGAAGGTTCACTCCGTCAAGTACAGATATTTGATAGATTTTTTTTCTTCGTTTATCTCCTAACCAAACTTGCGTCAAATCCGCTAAAACGAAGCATCAAACAAGTCATGGCTTACAGACGTTTTGAAGGAAAGGAGCATGCCGCTTGCTACTGGAGGTACAGGATCGCTCCATCGGAGCTCCTGATCCAAAAGGTTCTGGACTTCCTACAAAAGCATGTGAGTACAAGCAGCTACAAGTTCATGTTTATGCTCTAAAGTTCTTGTAATGAACTAATGCAGGACGTATTTTGTTTTAGTTAACTTCCAAAAAAAAAAAAAAAAAAAAAAAAAAAGGCTACGTTACAGCAATGCAACATAAAGCTTTAAATATTTTCTCAGCGGGGTGGCCCCTTCCAGCTGGCTGTGGATGTGGGCTGTGGCTCAGGACAAGGAACGCTGCTGCTGTCCAAACACTTTGCTTCGGTTGTGGGGACAGACGTGAGTCCTGCTCAGCTGGAAGTGGCTTTACAGCAAGCCAAAGAGCCAGGAATCACCTACAGGTAGGTCTGAGCCAAATAAGTCGGGCTATAGGATCATCCTATCTGTGTTTCCTCATTTTGTCTCCTGTGAAAAGTCTACAGTAGCTTCAAAAAGCCACAACTGAACCTTTCCACAAAATGGCCACTACCGCTCAGAGCTTCAGTGTATTTTGTAGTTTTTCTGTGATGGACCGGCATAAAGGTTTGTTGTGCACAACAGATTACTTGGTTCTGAAAAGTCCTCTACAGTAATATTCTCTAGGAATAAGTACAGCTGTTTTGTGAAGATCTCAGTTAGGGCTGGACGATAATTCAATAACAATAGATGGATCAATAGGCATATATCGATGATAGAAAAAAGGGTCAATAAAAAGTTCAATGGAATAGCAGTTTTCCTTCCTTTTGCATTCTAGTTATGTAGGATAGTATTACAGTCATTACATCTTAACCAATCACAACGCAGACACAGAAACCAAGCTCCGCCCCCTTCAGAGTTCAGAGAGTACCTGTTCTTTTTTCTTTTTTAAACTTGTAGTTTTGGTAAAAAGTTGGTTGAATAAAGGGTTGAGTTTGGATTCAGTGTTTGTGTGTCTGTATCTAAAAATCGGTCGCTAAGCAAAAGCATAAAATGTTGATAATTATTGATATTGATCAATATGATTTCGGTTTTATCAATATGCTTATTTTCTATATCGTCCAGCCCTACTCTCAGTGTTTTTTTTATAGAGAGCATTAATGAACAAACAGCATCATAAACACCAAGGACCACAGCAGACAGGTCAGGGATAAGGTTTTGAGATCTTCTTAGCAGATTTAGGTGAAACAATATCCCAAGCTTTGAAAATGTTATAGTTTACTGTTCAAAATCCCCATTTGAAATAACCTTTAGTCGTAAACGCTCAGCAAATCTGGCAAAGATGAAAGCCTGTTGACATAATAATAAGTTCAGTTTGAAGTTTGCTGCAAGCCAAGTAGGAGATATGTGGAAGAAAGTGCTCTGGTCAGATGAGACTGAAATAAACCTCTACATGCTAAATACTAGGCTGGGTTGAAGCATAATACTGCACAGAACCGCACCATGTTGGGAAAACCGTGATAACACTGGTGGTTGTTGTGATAAATTAACAAATGGTTAAAATGTGCTCCTGTCTTTCTGCTTTGAGTTCACAGCGAACACAGGGCCCAGAAATTGTCTACCCAGCTGCTGGAAAAAATGAAAATGCATCACTTCCTTCTCAGGTTCTATTGAAAAAGTTCCGTCTGGTCATAGTTTGCTGTTTTGGCCTTGAAATAACTTAATTGAACTGTAGTTTCTTAATGACATGAGCACCTTACCACCTCTGTACCTGCCAATACTTTTTATACTCCATTAAACAACTGTCACTGTAAAGTTACTTAAATAATTAGCTAACTCCTAACGCATTCCAAGCATTTATTTTATATGCATATTGCATACAATGTTTTATAATAATAATCTTTATTTGTCATTGCAGCATGCATGTTAAAAAAATGTGTCCTCTGCACTTAACCCATCCTTTTCAGTGAGAACTGAGCCGTCACCACAATGGCAGTTTGCAGGATTCAATCCAGGGACCTCTCCTTGATGCAAGCTCCCTGCACCACTTCCCAGATTGCAGCAATGATATATTTGCTAAATATTGGGGATAGTTGGGATGCCTTTCTTCAGCCGGGGCAGGGAAACTGGTCAGAGTTGATTTGAAGTATTTGAGGTTAAATGTAGAAGAATCCTGGAAGAACATCTTTGAAGCTACAAACGTAGGAGAAAGACCCCACACTTAGAGCCAGAACTACAATGGAGGTTTAGATCAAAGTAGGGCTGTGCATAAAAATCGATATAAAGATTAATATCGATATTTTTAAAAACGATTTAATATCGATATTCTGGCTTTCAATATCGATATACCTCCCAACCTCTAGGGGGCGTTTTTTTTTTTTTTTTTTTTTTTTTCCCCCAGTGTCCTGTCTAGCAATATGGCAATAGGAATTGATGTCTCAATGCCAGATAGAGCTCGACAGATTTTGCTTTTACAAGTGGAGCAAACGGCTTTCGCCATAGTGCTCCACTTGATTTATGCTTGTAAATAGCTTTATTATGATTCCTGCAAGGAGAATTTCAAATTATATGGACATGACAATGGGAGAGTAAAGGAAGAACAAAAAGTGAAAGAAAAGAAAAAAAAGAGTAGAGGTGAAAGAAAGAGGAGATAAAAGGGAGAGAATGATAAAACCTTCTTTGTCTGCTCCATCACCTGGAAAGAGACACAAAAAGAACAGCACAACCAACAGACATAAAGCAACAGATACACTCAAATAACACCTAGATGCCATTGCTAAATCATATGTATTATTATGTAAGCTGACATGTGTAATGTGATATTTGAAAAAAGAAAGTGAAAGAACATAAATAAATAAATAAATAAATTACAAGATTACTGTATATAAGTGAACACTTAATACCTGGGACCCAGCACCTGTGGGAGATGTGAAAGTGCACTAGTTTAGGTGAACATTATCCAGAAATAGCTTGATAGTGGTTGTGGAGAACCGAAGACCCTAGGGGGCGTTATTACAGCGCAACCATTACAGTTCACAGCGAAGGAGAGCGAGTGAGACGAATTTGTGGAACGGCCGACAGGATTTTAGAAGCTCCTTTGACCCTAAAATCAGATGTTTGGGCACATTTTTGGTTTCTGTGACACGTTAAATGCATTGAAGCAAATGCACTTTATTTTCCTGTTAATATGTCTGTGATCAATAAATAGAACATAAACATAATATTTGGCTGATTTTGGTGATTGAATCACTGAGCATTAATTCAAAGTAATAAATATCGATATTGGAATCAAATCAAGCTGAGCTATGTATCGAGAATCGTATCGTATCGGCTCATCCTAGATGATACCCAGCCCTAGATCAAAGCACATTCATGTTAGATTTAAGAAATCTACTAGAAAATCTGTTACAAAACTTTAAAAAGTTTGCTCACAGACTTTCTCCGTCCAATCCCACTTATTTACCAATGTAAAAATGGCTAAAATCTTTAGATGTGTGAACCAGGTACAGACATACCTAAAAGACGTGCAGCTGCAATCAATATTGACTCAAGGGGGCTGAATACAACACACCATGCTGTTTAGATTATTGTCAAAGTATTTTGAAAACCATTTAATTATTTATTTTTTTGCTTTACATTCAAAAATTACTTTCAATCAATATATCACACAACATCCTCCTAAAACATTCAAGTTTCTGGCTGTTGTGTGACAAAATGTGGATAGGTTCAAGGGGTGTGAATACGTTTGCAAGGCAGATTTTTTTTTAAACATTTGAAAAGCTAACAATCTTTTATTTAATTAACTGTTGGTTTTAATAAAAAACATTACATATAATGTCAGGTTCCTTGTTAGCCCCACTGAGCTGTACTCCTGCAGATCTAAGCAGGAACAATGCATATGAGCCTCGCAGCATGCTGGCGTTCATAAGTCAGGGGTCACGCTGTTCGTGTCTAATCCGTGTGCTGTCAGAGGGGCTGCATCCACCTCCTGCATGCATAAAAGGAAAAGTCATTCATTTTTTCCCCTCCCTGATTTATCCTCAGAGAATGTGCGGCCGAGGACCTGCCCTTCGCTGACAGCTCAGCGGACCTGGTGACGGCCATGACCGCGTTCCACTGGTTTGACAGGCCACGCTTTCTGCAGGAGGCCCACCGGGTCCTGAAGCCCCAGGGCTGCCTGGCTCTGCTCAGCTACACGATTGACATGGAGCTCAGCTACCCGGGCTGCTGCGAACACACACTCAACCAAGTTTGCAAGGAGGTAAAGTCAAAATGTCTAAGCAGAAGCACAAACCTACATGGACACATTACAGGATGTGTACAAGCCAACTCACAAACGCACAATATTAATCAATTATGCGGTCATGGAAATGTATATTTCTATGCTATATATATATATATATATATTTTTAGATTAAGCCTTGATTTTATCAGGAAGACCTGTTTTTGACAGGGATCTGGTAGAAATGGATTTCTGCCGGTGCCTGTTAAAGCTACTATTTTGAAAGTTTAGGCTCATTTTCATCGGATATAAACTTGGTCCTAAGATCTCTAGAAGCCATAGCTAACAGCATCAACAGGATTTTTTCCAGCCTGTGAGCAGTGAGGGATCAGAACTACAGAAATAAAATGAATTGATTGATTAGATTAGGATGAGAGCAACATCACATCACTGTGAGAGCATTCACTGTAGAACAAGACTGTACTGTCATTTAAAAAAAACAAACAACAAAATTATTAGATTTCCCATTTTAAACTCACTAGCATCTTCTATTAGTGACTGCCAAATTGAACAAGACTAAAACAAGTATGACTATTCTGGAGAATGCAGATCTTTACCCACAGGACAAATCTTCAGAAAATAAACTATGTATTTATAACAATTATGGACTACTAAATAAAACAATCAAAACAACAACATGGCAGTACTCCATCAGCCTACATGTTACCTGTTGAAAGTCTTGCTCTCTCTTGCTCTATTGCAGTCTAAGTGCACTACTGACACGTCTTGACAAGCAGAAAAGACAGTTTCCCTTTAAACAGTTTATATGTTTTAAACACATAACTCATTCTGAGCGTAGTAACGTTGAGGCTTACACTCTCAGGAACGGAGTCATCAGGCCAGTCTTGTAGTGTTTGCTATGGTGCATTCACAGGCCTGAAAAAGATTGGATTAATTAGTTTTCGTTACTTTTAATGGCTTTTACTTTTAGTTTATTCATTGATTTATCAATCAATCAATCAACACATGCAAGCTCTTTATGAATAAATTATCTTGCATACGCTGCACTGATCTGCATGAGGACCTAATTATGTTCAAAACTGACCGTTGCTTTTGGCCGTTTTTGTGAGAACAAAACTTTTCTTTCTACCATAATCTTGGATTGGGTGAAGTCATGTCGGTTAAAAAATATATAAGATTGTATTTTTCAGGAACATCCATCAGGAACATTTCAGGAACATTTCCCAACCAGTAATACCTGATTGTTGGGAAATGTCATTAACAAAATATAAGGTATAACTACTAATGGTTACAATATAATTGATTATAATGTAAAGAAAAATAAATTTTTCTTCAACCCACTCCTTTTGAATATGTGCTTGCTGTTGTATTCACTCATTGTTAATGCTCTCATAGCTTCAAATACAATTCATTGATTTTTATTGAGTTTTTAAAGGGTTATGCAGTAAAATAACATAATTATTTTCCCTCCAGCTATTCAGCTAATTCCCATGAGCCTCTCCTGTGGAAATGTGTAGTACAGGGTCTAACAAACACATTAAGATAATAAACAAATCCTACAATTCTGTGTAAGCCATTTAAAATGCATGGGATTGAAATATGGGATTTTATAAACATAGTTTTTTTAATATCTTGTCAAACTGAAATTTACTTCTAATCCACTCTTAAGTTTACATTTATTGTCAAGGATGGCATAAAATGTTACAACATTTTGGTAAATGACACAAATAATTATTGTTTATTTGTGTTTTTTTTTTAAAGCCACAATGATTAAATTGAAAGAAAATATTCATTGAATTATTTCTAATTTGGATCTAGTAGAACAACTTAATTTTTTCCAAAATTGCATGAGAAAGCAATCTATATTAACAACACTGCGTGACGATGATAATGATGATAGTGAACATACTGGACCTCTTAAACTTGAATGTAAAATGGTTAAAGGTGCTACATTACCATCCAGTGGGCATTTGAGGTCAAAACATCCTGTTTAAGCTGTTGCATTTATTTTAACAATAGGTTTTGACCATGAAGGTACAATTTAGGGAAACAAGTCAAAGCCAGAAAAAAAAAAAGCATTCTGTTTTACAAAAACATGGCATGTTGTCAGGATCAATATCTATTTTTCAAAAACTAAATTATAACGGTTTGGACAGTGATAGTGACACTTTTTTGTTGTTGTTGCTTTAGTTTTATGCAGCCTTGCAGCCTTACAGGAGTCCCCACCTGGGTAAAAGCTCCATCAAGCTTTATAAGGAGGCGTATGACTCTCTCCCCTATCCCAACAAGGACTGGTGAGTGGTCAGCTTTTCTTTGGCCGGTAATCTGGATCATGAGATTCATGGATATTAAAAGTTGTTTCTGCATTGGCCGTGATGTCAAAGAACAAAGACAGAACCTGTTATTCTTTTTATAAATTTGGGTACAGTATACAGACGATGTAGTTCCTTGTATTCCAGGCAGGAGTGTTTTTGGGATAGAAGGATTATGCCGCTGTCCAGCTACATGGGATTGGTGCAGTCTTTCTCCAGTTATCAGGCTCTGCTGAGAAAAGATCCGGATGAGGCAAACCGACTCTCCCAAGATATCTGTGAGAGGTGAGCGCCACGTTTTACGACGCATACGCACGTCTTTCTGCACATGAAACAGTGGCTGGAGGTTTCAAACTACCACTAATGTCTTTATAATTTGCTCTCATGTGGCCCCTTTTAAGTTGTATTGATGAATAGTTAACCTGCAAAAAAACACAAGTAAAATATATATATATATATATATATATATATATATATATATATATATATATATATATATATATATATATATATATATATATATATATATATATATATATATATATACACACACACATATTTTACACGCACGGCGGCTTGCAAAAGTATTCATATCCCTTGAACTTTTTCACATTTTGTAACATTACAACCATGAACATAAATATATTTTATTGGCATTTTATGTGAAAGACCAATGGTATGATTTCCTTTTTTACGCACATCTTTCTGCTTTCTGCACATGAAACAGTGGCTGGAGGTTTCAAACCACCACTACTGTCTTTATACTTTGCTCTCATGTGGCCCCCTTTTAAAGTTGTATTGATGAATAGTTAACCAGCAAAAAAACACAATTAAAATGTGTGTATATATATATATATATATATATATATATATATATATATATATATATATATATATATATATATATATATATATATATATATATATATATATAGTGGCTTGCAAAAGTATTCATATCCCTTGAACTTTTCCACATTTTGTAACATTACAACCATGAACATAAATATATTTTATTGGCATTTTATGTGAAACACCAATGGTATGTATTTTTGAAGTAGAAATAAAATTATACATCATTTCCTTTTTTTTCCTTTTACAAATAAACTGAAAAGGGCATTGTGCTAAAGTATTCATCCCACTGAGTCAGTACTTATTGGAACCACCTTTTGCTACAGTTAGAGCTGTGAGTCTTTTAAGGTACGTCTCTACCAGCTTTCCATGTCTAGTGACTGAAAGTTTTGGCCATTCTTCTTTGCAGCACAGCCCAAGCTTAGTCAGATTTGCCACTGATGCTCAATTGGGTTTAGGTCTGGACTTTGACTGGGCCGTTTCAGCACATGAATATGTTTTGTTTTAAACCACTCCATTGTAGCCCAGTTAGGGTCGTGGTCCTGCTGGAAGGTGATCCAGACCCAGTCTCAAGATGTTTACAGACTCCAACAGGTTTTCTTCCAAGATCATTCTGTATTTAATGCCATCCATCTTCCCATCCACTCTGACCATCTTCCCTGTCCCTGCTGAAGAGAAACAACCCCAGAGCACGATGCTGCCACCACCATATTTGACAGTGGTGACGGTGTGTTCAGGGTCATGTGCAGTGTTAGTTCTCTGCCACATTTTTGCATTTTGGCCAAAAATATCAATTTTGGTCTCGTCTGACCAAATCTCCGTCTTTCATATGTTTGCTGTGTCCCTGACATGGCTTCTGGCTAACTGCAAACGGGACTTCTTTTGGTTTTCTTTTAACAATGGCTTTCTTCTTGTCTCTCTTCCATAAAGACTAATAGTTGTCCTGTGGAAAGATTATCCCACCTGAGCTCTGGAGCAGCTCCTCCAGAGTCACCATGGGCCTCTTGGCTGCATCTCTGATCAGTGCTCTCCTTGTTCAGCCTGTAAGTTTAGGTGGACGGCCTTGTCCTGGTAGGTTTACAGTACCGTACTGTTCCCATTTCCAGATGATGGATTGAACAGAACTCTGTGAGAAGAGCCTTTTATAGCCTAAACCTGCTTTAAACTTCTTCACAACTTTATCCCTGGCCTGTCTGGTGTGTTGCTTGGACTTCATGATGCTGTTTGCTCCCCAATATTCGCTTTACCAACCTCCAAAGCCTTCACAAAGCAGCTGTATTTGTACTAATATTAGATTAGACACAGGTGGACTCTATTCAGTCATTAGCAATCATCAGGCAAATTCTAAAGGCCTTTGGTTGCACTCAGAGAAAAAGAGGCCGAATACTTTTGCACACCGCACTTTTAATTTTTTCATGTGTAAAAAATGTTTTAAATCACATATAATTTATTTCTACTCCTCAATTGTATACCACTTTGAGTTTGTGGTTGTAATGTGACAATATATGGAAAAGTTCAAGGGGTATGAATCTATCTATCTATCTATCTATCTATCTATCTATCTATCTATCTATCTATCTATCTATCTATCTATCTATCTATCTATCTATCTATCTATCTATCTATCTATCTATCTATCTATCTATCTATCTATCTATCTATCTATCTATCTAT